>NC_135611.1:78660000-78960000 GCF_053574225.1 Canis aureus | reverse complement strand
CAGACCAGATTTTTAATAAATATCCCTTACTTATTATGAATGCAATTTTAAAAAGTCATCATTGAAACATGTGGCTAATTTTGTGTGTACTTGGTAGAGTTAAAAAGAATATAGGAATATCTAATTACTTAATCCGTTAAGCAAATTTTGGAGTTGCTGTTATCTAGTTGGACAACAGCTAGTATAGTTGTATAGTATAGTTGTCTAGCTATAAGCCTTAATATATCTTATAAATGCCCGCAGGTTATATTTGTGAGTCACTCCAGGTAAGATTGCTTTAGGAACATACTCAAGTTTATCTTTTATTCCTCAAGTATTCAGTAATACAAAGTGCTGTCCTAAGAACTTTCATTTATATCACCTTGTTAGATTTCAGAAGCATCACTATTTACTACTTTAATAAAGGTTTTGCTAGACAACTCTCAATGTATAAGGGCCTATCTTCAAACTTGCTTTTTATATCCCTTATTGATTTATTTTTATCTACAATACATTGTGATAGTTTTGCCCAGAGTTGAGGTATGTTTTGAAGTATTGGTTTTGAATATAAGTAATATAAAAAAAGTCTAAAGTAGAATATTATTTATATTGTATATTTGACTCTTATATACATGGGCTAGGAACTTATGAGGGCTTTACATATATAATTATTATCATTATTTATGTATTTATTTTAGAGAAAGAGAGAGAGAGAGCATGAGCAGGAGGAGGGGCAGAGGGAGAGGGAGAAAATCCCACAACGACTCCGTACTGAGCACTGAGCCCAATGCCAGACTCAATTTCATGAGTCTCCCCACCCCACACCTCCACTGAGATCATGATCTGAATCAAAACCAAGAGTTGGTTGTTCAACCAGCTGGGCCACCCAGGCGCCCCATTACATATATTATTGTGGACAATCCTCACAACAAATCTAAGACATAGACGGTAGTGTTATACCTATTCTACAGACTAAAAAGGATGGCTAAGTCACTTGTTCAAGGTTATAAAACTTGTAAAGGGTGGATCTGGGACTTGAGCCTAGCTAGTGCAGCTCCAAAGTCCATGTTCCTAAGGACTCTGCAGTACTACTTCCCATTGTGGCTGGAGGAGACACCTAGGACTGATGGGGATGATAGGGTCTAAATGCAGGGCTAAGACTCTTTCTGCATGATTTCATTTGCTAAGACTGTAATCAAGAGATGAAACTAAAATTTCAAACATGCAGCCTACCATAGAGTAACTTCATGGACTACCTCCAACAAAATTCCTTCAAGAGCATCCTCAGTCAATATATGCATCCTCAGCATATATGATGATGAATTCATAAAATGTTTGTATCTGCAGGTTTTAATAATTATATGAGAGGCGACATTCAAAAAAGATCATTGTGTTTTTCTCTCTGCCTTCTCCTTTCTCTCTCTATTTCTAGATCTCTATCACTGTCTCTCCCTGTCTTTCTGCCTTTGTCTGACTCTCAGGATAACTACTTTTGGAGAAGTCCTTCTCAACTACACTTCTCTGCTGGTGCTGCTCACAGGAGTTGACACAAGAATCAGGATCCACAAGGAATCCTTCTCAGTGTTATAAATATAGCAAGAAACTCTTTCCTCTAGAATTGATGAGAACTGAGAGGGCAAGATTACGACCTATTAGCAGCCATTGTTCTTGTCACATGGAGAAAACACGTTGATAGAAAAACAAAAGAAATTTGAGATAGAGGAAGAGAAAGTAACTTGATGAAACTTGATTACATCTTTTTAGTTCCTAGACCTACAGGGAGCCAGTTTTGCCCTGGACTTCCCAATTGTTTGAACCAGGAAATTCCCTTTATATGTAAGCAAGTTTGATTGGATTCCAGTCATGCACATCTTGAGGATGCTAGGAAATTAAACTCAACATGAGGTCTGAGTCAAATTTATAGACCATGAGTCCACAAAATTTCTAACATGTAATCCCCTGAAATCAAACAGATTCATTTACTTTTTAAGTAAGTAACAAGCAGGGACCTGTGATTTAAAAACTGGACAACAAATCCCATGGACTACCAGTTTCCAAAAAGTATGGGTAAGCAGAGCAGTGCAGGTCCCTGGAAAAAAATTCTTCCCTGTACTTCTTGCAAGGATGACAATCTTTTCTCAGTTACAGGAACCGGGTACAGTCTAATTAGCTAGGAAGACAAAAGTAAGAAGTCCTTTGTATCCCTGCCCAATACTGTGGTTTTTTTGTTTTTTTGTTTTTTTTTTACCTTCTTCCCTTTATCCAATGTAGAAACTAACTGCAAAATTTTCACTATTCACTTTACTATTGTGTTTTACACATGTAGGAATGGCTAAATTTTTCATCATAGTCCAGGTTCAGGGTCATGACCCTAAGCATATTTCCCAGAAATGAATTTAGGTTTGAATGGAAAAATTTTCATGAGTTGGGTTATTTCCTTGTGAGAAGGAAGAACATTTCAATTTTACTTGGAATCATTGTGTTAAGTTTGGCAGGAGCATTCTTAAAAGTGTATATAACGAAACAGGATATATAGGATTTGAGCAGCCAAGGCATGAAATGGACTTCCTTTGAGGAATTGTCCCACTTGAATTGCACTTGGTCCTCCTGGAACTTAAATCATGGTCTATGCACAGTTAATAAATATCAGTACACTCCTTTGGGTTGACTTAAGGTGGGGCATATCATCTTGTAACAAAATTTCGGCAATTAACATTTCCACAAAAAGATGTGCTGCCCAAATTTTCATATATTGTGTATACTTATCACAGTGCCTCATGTAAAAAGCTTTCAATAAAACACCTGTTGAGTGACTGGCAGATCCATCATGAGTGAGTTCTAGATGTATTTTAATAAGTGTTAGCATTATAGCTATTTGTTCATTTCTTCAACATCTATAGAATCTTATTTAGCACTGGAGGTGTGGGATACAAAGAGATGAATAACATACTGTGTCTGTTTTTAAGGATAGCTGGACATCTGGGAAGACAGTAAGATATTTTAAAACATATTGCAATATGCACCATGGAATAGAGTATGATAATAGCATGATGTTTCAGAAACATCTGTTGCCACAAACTTAGTGGTTTAAAACAATGCGAATGTATTCCCTTACATTCTGAAGGTCAGAAATCTAAAATCAAGGTGTTGTCAGTAATGCTTTCCTTCTGGAGGCTTTTGGGGAAAATCCATTTTCTTGCCTTTTTCAGCTTCTAGAACCTTAGCTCACAGCCCCTTCCTTCCATCACTCTAATCTTGCTGCCATTGTCACATCTCTTGCTGCTAATTCTGATCCTCCTGCCTTCCTCTCAAAAAGATTCTTGTGATCACATTTGATTTACCTGGAAAATCCAAGATTATCTCCCCATCTCGAGATCTTTAACATAATCACTTCTGCAAAGTCCCTTATACCAGGTAAAGGAGAATATTCACATGAACTGAGGGACTGGGAGGTAGATATGCTTGGGGACCATTATTCAGCCTGCCGGAGCACCTAACTGAATTTTAATCTAAATACAGCTAGTAATAAGCTGTGTGATCTGGAGTATGACATGCTATATTTCTGGGTCTCAATTTCTTCAGCTTAGAATATGGTCTAAGTGCCAGGAGAATATGTCTCCTGGCATATTCAGCTCTCATGCTTTATGTATTACAAACATAGCAGCATGGCTGGAAGCATATGATGTTGAAGATGCTCCCAAACCCAAAATCTGGGTTCTGGAACACTCTTCCTATGAGTTAGGGCTCCTCGCGCTTGGAAGCAATTTCTGGGTTTCTACCATGCCACAGCAATACATATTTCCTCTCATATATCTAAACAATTCTTCCCTTAAAAAGAAAGTGAATAGAAATATAACCTCTATTTTTTTATATTAGCTCATTAGGAATGAAATGATCTTAACAAGGTGTCACTGCTCCATTAGTTAATAAGACAAAAGCTCTAAGACTCATCCTCTTAGCTCCATACATGGTCTCTATGCTTTTCTAGGAACCAATCTTGATTATGAGTAGGAGAAATGACTCCTTCCTCAGATATGTTTCAGACAAGATTTTCCATCAGGGTAGGTTTTTTATCCATCTAACTGCACACATACTGTGATGTCTTCTCCTGGCACATAATATGTGAAGCTTTGAGTTAGCTACTTTAAAAGGTACCTGTGGTAGAAGGGATGGAGCTCACTCCAAATCCTGTTCTCACACTTACCAGCTGCGTGACCTTGCCCAAGACACATAACTTCTCTGGATATCAGTTTTCTCATTCATAAAATGAAGAGACTAAAATAGAGTAATTAACTGAGGAGGTTCCTAGCCTCTAAAATTCAAGGACTCCATTTCTTACCCTTTTAGGTTACCTACTGTGCCAGCTTAATTGACTGTCTAGTCATAGAGAATCCACTTTTATCCTCTAAATTCATCACCCTTTTCAGTTTCATTCAGAAGTCCATATCATTATTTCTTGAATAGCAAACTGCTTTCACTCAGTCAAATTCAAATGTGGAAGAACATGGCTATATCCTTTGACCTTAAGGAGCAAATACTAGATCCTAGATCTTAATCTGAAACCCCACATCCTTTTTTTTTTTTTTTTAAAGCATATAGGTAAGAAACCTTATATGGTAGTTATAATACCAATGATCAGTACCTTTGTGTCAGGAATATCAATAGATAAGCGGGAAAAAAATCTCTCTTCTCCTTGAAGCAGTATGTTTCACTAATCTTATATAGACATAGTACCACAAGGCATGTGTTTAATTGCCACTGCATTTCTAGGACTTAGTACTAAGTATCTGGGTCAAACAGGAAATTGGTGAATGTTGGATAAAATAGATATCAATGGATTTGCCAGGGCAAGAGCTAAGAAAAGCCAGGGACTTCTGCTGCAAAATTATCTAACTTTTATGAGAACTAGATACATACATTTAGAACTATCAAAGTGTTGAAAATTATTCTACTCTAAATCCCTCCCTTTGCATAAGAGGAAACTGAAGCAGAAGTAAATAGAAAGCTGACAAGAGGACACAGTAATCGTTAACCGAAAACTTGAATTAAAATCCAGATCTCTGGATACCCACTTGTGTCTTTTGCTTGGATTCATTATTCCAATGTCTTGCCTTTCTCAGAAATTAAATGGCATGGTATTTACACAGGAAGCCTCAGCCTGGTGGTTTAAGTCTCCTGTGCTCTTTTCTCCTCTTATTTGCTCCCCCTTATCTGCCTTCTCTCTTTCTTATCTAAGAGTCTCACTCTCCTTATCAGAGGATTGGGGCACTGTTACTTGACATGTAATTTACATCTACTGAAAGCCTAGAGTTACACTGTATCAACCCTTCCTCCCCATCTTACAGATAAGAACTACCAATCAGGATAAGGCTTTAGTTCTTAGCTTGTACTATTAAAGTTTGCATCTGATTACTAACTTCAAATATGTTATTACATTTGCATACTTGCTGCTACAGATAAAATGCTTTGGTGAGGTATCTCTGGGCATCACTAAGTCTGGTTTGAGACCTGAATTAAAAATCTTTTGCTTCTCTCCTAGATTCAAAATACTGCCTAAGTTTAACAATTTATTATGGAATTTTGCTTTTTGTATTCGTAGAATAGCAAGAAATAAAATGCTTTCTCCTCATCAAAGTAGTCTCTTTTTTAATGGAGCTTTCTTTCTCCCTCAATTTTATGATAATGATTTTATTTGTATTAATTAGTCTAAAAGAAAACAGTAACTCCAGAAGTAAATATTATGTAATACTAGAAGGGTTACAGGGTTTCTTTTCCTTCAGTGCCCACAGTTCTTGGTCATGCCACTTCAAAAAATGAAGAGATAGACCAGATGAAGAGCGGTGGGCAGCGAAGTAAATTTTATTGAGCAATAGTAAACCAGAGTTTATTGAGGGATAGATAGTATAAAGCTCCCCAAGAGCGAGGGGCCGAGAGGGTTGCTGTTTTGGCGGTTCAGTCTAGGGGTTGGTTTTATGGGCTTGTTGGCTGGCTGTTTTTTTTTTTTTTTTTTTTTTTTGGCTGGCTGTTTTAATCTGATTAACCCTCCTGCACCTGTCACCCAGTCAGGTTTTTGTCATCTACCAATCACGTGAGAAAGGGTGGAGGGCTCCTTCCAGGGTGGTGTGAAATCCTAAGGGTAGTTTCCTCGTAGAACCCTTTGACCCTGCCTGCCTTTCTTCCGACTATCCTTCATTCAAACCTTGCAGTCCTATAGAATCGAAACATAGCAGACATTGTGAAACTACTCACTCATGTATGTAAATATAATAATCTGCAAATTGTTATAATTTTCTACTTTGTTCTGATTGGAAAGTTATGCTTGTCATCTAGAAAGAGCTAGTTGTTCTGTTCATTTTATTGTGAGAATATATTTAGAGACTAACTGATGAGGTCTAAAAGTTAGTTGTCTGTCTCACCGGACACTGTAGTTGTAGAGCTGGCTTCATGGACATGCAACCTATATGATCAGACAGCATCTGCATACAGAAGGAACACAGTGCTTGGTTTAATGCTCTGCCATCACCATCTTGAAATTCTTCATAATTTTTGAACAGGATATCCTAGACTTTCATTTTACAGTGGGATCCACAAATTATATAACTAGTCCAGCTTGATTGTGAGATACACGAAGGAAAATCCACTAAATATTGGTATATAAAAAAAGCTTGCAGTCTTTTTGGATTTTGGTTAGTGTTCTGCAAAGGTGACCACGATCCTTTTTGCAAAACAAAGATACACAGTAAAGTCCTTGAAAATATAAGTAATTCATGACTCCCTGGGAAACAAATCTCTTCAGTGAGGGGTCCCAAATTTTAAAACCTAGTGTATGGGGGAGGGAGGAGGGAAAGAGGGGGATTTATAAGCAAGAAATATGTAAAGCTGTCAAATAGGAACATTTAGAGACTATTCTTAGAGGGATTTTCTTGAGTAAATAGGAAATGGAACTTCTAATATAATGCATAGTTTTAACTTTCTAAAGTTATATTAGTACTATTCAATATAAAGATAATTTGGTTAAACCAATCTAATGAGAAACATTCAAACAAAAAATTTTAAAATCTAGACTTTTTATAAGTCTACAGATTAAATAAAAAATAACTAAATAAATATTTAGAATTTCACCACCTAATCTTTGCCTCCATCTTTATCTACCTACTCTACATGGCAAAAAAATAAGTTTTCATTTTTACTCCTGATAAAAACAGTCATGAGCTGTTGTGAGCCCTAAGAATCAGAACTTGCTATAAAAGACAAGCTGTGGCCAAGTAACAGGAGTAGCATGATCCCAGAAACTTGACCTATCTTGGCCTTGGCTTTAAAATAATGCATGACACAGTTTTGGTTTTATTTTTAAGTAGACACCTTTGGGAGCATCTTCCCAGCTCACATAATCCTTTAACCTTCCCACACCTATCCGCAGTGGCAAATTGTACCCCACCTAATAGCCCTAAGTGATTGGTCCAGAACAGGGCCTATGACCCAAGATGGGTAAATGAAAGTCCCTTTTCCTGCAATCTGTAATTGGTAGTGGGGAACATGAAGAGAAAGACAAATGGATAGAGGAAGACTTTCTTTGGATGGATCCATAAACTTAATAGCTGTCCTAGACTTTTTCTATCTACAACATTTACAGGAGGAAAGCAACAGATGCTCTTGATAGAGTAGAAAGAAGCAGACAGGCTGGAGGGGTAGGGAAAATGAAGACTGTTTAGTTTTTAGGCTGATTTCAATGTCTTCTGGAGACAGGTGTCATCCCAATCCTTACACATATTTCCTTGACTCCAAGAAGCCATAATTTATTAGGCAAATAATTCATTTTCTAAATGAAAAAGGATGATAAAAAGGAATGTCATCTTTACAACATATATGATATCAGGAGAGTTAAAATGTCATTCTGAATTGGGAGAGATACTTGAATATCTCTGATACTTTAATTTCCTTGCGTTGGTATCTATTACTTGAAATGAAAGGACTCCTGAAGTATATCACTTCATAATTCCTTCTCTCCCTCTGAATGTCAACAGACTCTTCTCCTTGCAATATGTAGTGGCAGAGTTAGGGCAAGGCTAAGTATAACACCTAAATTAATATAGAAGCTCCATTTAGAGAGATTCAAAAGTGTCATCGGGTTTGTTGGTTTTCTTAGCTATCACTAGTTCATATATATCTGTTGTCTTCTGTCATTCTGATCTGAGTATTCTATCTGAATAGGAGGAGATTATGTGACCAAGCCCACTAACTCTGGGCCAAGTTATCTAGATTTGCATTAGGGTCAGCTTTTTTTTTTTTTTTAAACAGGTTTTGTTTGTTTGTTTGTTTTGTTTTGTTGTTGTTTTTTTATTTATTCACTAGAGACACAGAGAGAAGCAGAGACATAGGCAGAGGGAGAAGTAGGCTCCCAGCAGGGAGCTTGATGTGGGACCTGATCCCAGGATTCTGGGATCACGATCTGGGCCAAAGGCAGATGCTCAACCGTTGAGCCACCCAGGTGCCCCTTAGGTAAACTTCTTACCTGTAGTGGAACCCTGAACAAATACTTAAATCTCTGTGTGCCTCAGTTTCCTCATTTGTTAAAGGAGGATAATTGTACCTAGTTGGAAAGATTTATAGAAACATGTTAGTATTTATAAAGCTTCTTTCTTTTTTTTGTAAAGATTTTATTTATTTATTTAAGAGAGAGAACATGATGCAGAAGGGGTAAAGGGACAAGGAGACTACTTGCTGAGCAGGGAGCTCTACACAGGGCTCATCCCAGCACCCCAAGATCATGACCTGAGCTGAAGTCAGTTGCTTAACCTACTGAACTACCAGGTGCCCCTATAAAGCTTCTTTTGAAAAAAAATTTAGCACATAATAATGTTACATAAGCTTTTGCTAAATTAGTTAAAATAAAATTGCAAAATCCAGTAATTTTTTAAATGGACTTTGAGAATGGGCCAGGATATTAATGCAAAAAAACAGATCATAGTACATATAAAAAATTTATGATAAAAGGAAAGGCATCACAATCTAATAGGGAAGGAATAAGTTCTGAGATATTCTTTTTTTTTTTAAGATTTTTATTTTATTATTTATTCATGAGAGACACACAGAAAGAGAGAGAGAGAGAGAGAGAGAGGCAGAGACACAGGCAGAGGGAGGAGCAGGCTCCATGCAGGGAGCCTGATGTGTGACTCGATCCGGGTCTCCAGGATCACACCCTGGGCTGAAGGCGGCACTAAATTGCTGGGCCACCCAGGGATCCCCAATTCTGAGGTATTCTGTACATTTTTTTAGGCACGTAAGTTATCTATGGACAAAATGCAACTTACACTACAATAAATTACACTAAAGAATTAAATGCAAATTAAGAAGCATGGAAAAATACAAAGGCAAATATTTAACAGATTTCTGGATGGAAGTGTACTGACTATGCAATAAAAAAATAATAATGATAAGCAAAGGAAGTAAAAATGATAGAAAATAAAATATTCTTTTAACTTTCTGTGAATATAATTCTTTACAATTTCCAGAAATGAAAATATCATGCTATGAAAATAGCTCTCACAATTAGGAGAGCTTATAAGTTAATATCCATAATGTTACAATAATTCTTGCAAACCAAGGTATGAATCCACATGTTAGAAAAATATGAAACAGATTGTATTAATCAGAAATTTTTGGTTGCATATCACAGAAACGAGACACAATCTAGATGAGCCAAATGGAAAAAATATATATATTTATTGGCTCTTGTTATCAGAAAAACCTAAGTGGTACATCCTGATTAAAGCAGATTTAGATCCTGGGACACTAACACAGTTCCACTGGCTTCTGCTTGGCTTCTCACTCAGCCATGCTTTTCAACATGGCAGTTTGATGTCCGCCAGATGGGCATAGGCTGGCCCATGCACTAATGTCTTTAGAGTTCAGTAACAGACGTTGGGAGACCATTCCTCTATCGTGGAGATTTTGGTTGCATCTACTTGGAACACGTGGTTACTGATGAGGAGACATCACTTGGAAGTGGGAATAGGCAGGGCCAACTGGATGACAACCACAGATGCAGGGAGGGCTTCTCTCCACAGAAAAGTAAGCTGCACAGGTGAAAACTACTTGTCCATTATGGTATAATCTGCCAATAAACTACAAATGGCTAATAAACATGGAAACAAATCAGATTTGTTATAAAATAAAGAGGTAAGCTTTATTTAGCAATAATGAACCATGTTAAAAATTTTCACCTTGAAAAGCTTATCTTACATATGCCTCAGAGGCATGAATGGAAGGTATTAAAGTTTGTACAAATGTGTGGAATACTGATTTTCAAAATGTTAATGAGTGTTTAAAATGCTTATAATCTATAACCCATGCCTAAAAATCTCTTCGGGGAATGTAACTGGAGAGTAAAAACATTATGGACAGAGGTCTTCATTATATTTTTAGCTATAAGAGGAAAAAATGGAAAAAAATCTGTGAAATTCATCAATAGAAAAAGATAAAAGGAACTATGTTATATGTATACAAACAGATATGATGCAGCCATTCAATTTTTTATTTGAGGAATTTTTACAGATTTTATTTATTTATTTGAGAGAGAGAGCAAGACAGAGTGTGCAAGCCTGGGGGAGGAACAGAGGGACAGAGACAAGCAGATTCTGTACAGAGCACGGAGCTCAACACGGGGCTCGACCTCAGGATCTTGAGATCATGATCTGAGCTGAAATCAAGAGTCAGATGCTTAACCAACTGAGCTATCTAGGTATCTCATATTTGAGGAATTTTTAATATTGTAGGATTATATAATTAAAACACTTAAATCTTATTTTCTCTGGATTATACTATCATTATTTATTGTTTTATTCCTTTTTCCCATTTTGACCAAATTTACTTTTTTAAATAAAATGTTGTAATAGTAGAAAATAAGTTTTTTTCGTTTATTTTATGAACTTCATTTGCTACCAGTACGAACCCTAAGTGCTCAAAACATTCTGTCTGAAAGCAAAGCACATTTATATCATGATATATAATCACTAGATATCATGCTAGCTTTGCTAGTTTACATTTAAGGTTGCTAGGTCTGAATCTTTTCAGAAATGTTTTATATAATTATCAAGCATAGTTGCCATTAAATACTTAGCTACATAAAGTATAAAGGAAGAACAGAGATAGCCTGATTCTGCATTCCATGCAACATGGTGCAAGGATTTAGAAAAATATTGGAGAAAAAACGGTATACTTTCAAATTCTGTTTTCTTAATCTTATAAGAATAAAATTAGTTCTCAGTTGGCATTTTTCTTTACAGTGTAATTTTGTCACATGCAAATGTGCCATTAAGGACTATAACAGACATTTACTAATGAAATACATATGGCTAATAAATATCTGAAAAGAGGCATTCAAATTCAAACAAAATAAAGGCACATTAAAGTAACAATGACACAACTTTGTTTAATTTTCACATGGTGAGGATATTGTTCTAGTAGTGGGTTTTACCAGACTATAATATTTTTCTCAATGCTGGCCATGCCAATTTTTCTCCAATTGCAGGCAGGAAGTGTAAATTAATAAAAAATAACAACCTTGGGTTCATAAGGCCCTCTGAGTTCAGATGGGCCCAATGCTTTTGAATAAATAGTCGTGAAAAACGTAACAGGTTTCACCTGAGAAAATAATAGAACTAGGTAATGTTGCATAGTATGTGCTTAAAACAGCTGCAGGCATTGCTATTCTAATGGTGGACAGGCTCCTTTTAAAAATAACAACTATAAACAACAATAAAAGATTCAAAAGAGGGTACACTAGGTCATATTAGTAAGGGAAACAGAACATTTCCAGATCACTATTAGGCATCATATAGGACATACGGGACTAAAGCCAACTGAAGTCCCTAAGGCCTGTTCTGGTAACCGGCTTGTGCGTGCGTACCTGCGTGCGTCTGTGTGTGTGTGTGTGTGTTTGTGTGTGTGTTTCCTGTATCAGTGCAGAGGCAATGTTTTTTTAACCAAACAATTTCATTTAGGAAAAGCAATACAGTGAAACAGCACACCGTTCTAGAACATGAAGTTGAAGGGTCCCTTAATAGGTAGATTCAGTAACTTGTCTTGGCCCCAAAACAATCACTTCAGGGTTTGGGGTGTGTAGTTTGAACATGCTGAACATATTGTATCTGCCCTCATGCTTTGGCATCCACAGGATAATTATAATTTATGGGTGCATCTCAGGAGGCTTTTTGCTTAGTCTTTGTTCATTTGTAGCAAGAAAATGTCCTCTTGATGCTTACTGGGCTATTTCTTTTTACCTGTCAAACAGGTAGCCCGGGTGGCTCAGTGGTTTAGTGCCTGCCTTAGGCCCAGGCTGTGACCCTGGAGACCTGGGATCGAGTCCCATGTCAGGCTCCCTACATGGAGCCTGCGTCTCCCTCTGCCTGTGTCTCTGCCTCCCTCTGTGTTTCTCATGGGTAAATAATTAAAAAATAAAAATCATTTACCTGCTAAATGATTTTATGTGAAATAATCATCCATGCAATTGTTCAAATAATAAATAATCTATAAATGCATAAGGAACTTCCCTGTAGGAAGCTAGAGATAGGGCAATCACTCATCCCAATATTTTTGTTCTTCAATGAATTTTGTCAGCATCTGTTTTAAAGGCTGATTTCATCTCTCCACGAGGCTGTCTCTGATAAAGGGGTACTTAGCAAAAGGAAATCCTCACAGTCTGCCTGTTTCTTCATTAAAAATATGCTCTTTCTTTTCATATTTGATTGCAGGCAAACAGTCAGAAACTTCCATATGATCAGAAGCAAAATGATTCTGCTCTCGTGAAGAATGCTCCCACCCCACCAAGATATGATTTCTAATTCAGCAGTCAGTACCGATTTGGGCTTCGTGGAAAATACTGCTGTTTATTCTCTAATGTAAATGGCTTAAAAAAAACACATATATTCGTAGATGATAGTGTTAAAGATTGTAATAGAAGATATTAGTTTGGCTCAGGACTTTTTCGGGGTTGTTATCACCCTAAACTTTTTAAGAGTGCCCCATCTAGGAGACAAAGCAGCCCTCCCACGTGCTCTTCTGGATCTTGTAATGACCTCACAGGTGGCATTAACACTCTCCTTTCTCAGAAAGAACCTACCACGTTCTCTGTACCCCATCCTGACAGTGCTTGCAAAGCTTTTTGCAGTCTTCCAAGGTACTTAAAATCCTAGCAAAGGCGTTTTGCCCAAGTGGTTCCCCGAAGGTACACTGTCAGCCGGGAACATCTAGCATTCCCAGTGCTGTTCAGGCAGGATAGTCTGGCTTTGCAGTTCCCATCCCCCGGAACTCTTTGTGGCCAGAGGAGTTTTCTTGCCAGATTATAAAAGAGGCTCTATCTTCTCTCCCTGGACTTCTGGCCTCTTCCCATCAGTTATGGTTTCCTGACCACACAGCTTAGGTCTTGAACTTTAAATCTTGATTTAAATATCTAATGAGGCTTTCCTTGTCTCAACATGTGGGTTCAGGTCCCCTCTACCAGACAGATTCACTCTCCAAGTTCTAATCCCCACGTGTGCTGTGAGCCAGTGATTGTGAATGAAAAGGCAGGAGCAAACATATAGGAATTCTTGCAAATTTCAGAATGAATACTAGTGCCTGTCCTACTAGGGAGTATGATCGGTTGAGAAAGTTTTTTAAGAAATATTTTTATCTCAAGGTAAATTTTAGATAGAATCCCTGTACCTAGAGTAGGTAAAAGCAGGAGTGAGGTTTCCTAGCAAGGGGTGCCTAGAGTTCTGTTGAAAACCCCTGCAGTAAGAAAATAATAGAACTGTGAACGGATTTGACTGCCCGCTGACCCATCTGGCCTTGGTCAAGGGTCACAAACTCAAATGTCTACAGGGAACAAGAACTTGATATAAAGAAATGAAACCCTGTATAAAATGTGTACCCAACCTCTAGGGGCAGCCTCTAATGCCATTCATCAATTGTAGCCACTGTGAAAAATTTGGGAGCATAGGGGTAGATGTAAGAGTGGCCATACGTGCTGATTTTTTTCAGCAACAAGCAGAAAATGCAGATTTTTTTCATGTGAAATATCCTGATTTTTAAATGTTGACAAATAATTAAACATAGAAAACTCATCAGAACTTAAGGAAAACTTCTCAAAGCCAAATGCTAGATCTCTAGGACATCAATTTGCAATTCTTGTAGATTACTACAATTTAAACGCAAATCAAAAGCATCACACCTCAGAAACAGCATCTTATCCTCACATATTCATCACAACCCTGAGAATGTGCCCACTTCTTACCAGTGTCATGTAGCTACCACCACCCTCTAATCATAAGATCTCACCTGACTTCATGCAGTGCCTTCTAGCTGTCCTGAGTCCTGCGCCACTCTTGTTCTCCCAGATCCATTCTCCACAGAGCAGACAGATCTTTGCCAAAATATAAATAACATCTCATCACTCCTTTCCCGAAATCTCTCCAGTGAATAACCATCACAATTAGACCAGAATCCAAATACCTTAATGTGACAAGCATTATTCCATGAAGCAACCCAAGTCACCTCTTTGAAATTACCTCCTGGCACATTCTAGTCCTTGAAAACACCTTGCTCCTCGTGCATTTGTTATTTTCCTTCACCTGTTCCTTCTTTGTGGATTGCATATCCTCAACTGTGGCTTACTTCCTTATTGTATTCAAGTCTCTACCTTCTTAGTGGGATCCTCTCTGATCTCCTTATCTAAAATAAGAGATCCTCCCATTTTCCACTCCCTTACCAGCTTTTTCTTCTTGCTTTGACTTATCACTACTGATACTATTTTATAGGCATCTGTTTATTTACTATCTCTCTCCCTCAACAGATTATAAACACTAAGAGGACAGAAACTTAATCTATTAGTCACTCTTCTTTTTAAAAGCTTTTACTTAGGGACACCTGGGGGCTCCATCTGTTAAGCATCTACTTTCAGCTCAGATCATGATCCCAGGGTACTGGGATTGAGTCCTGCATCATGCTCCCTGTTCAGCATGAAGTCTGCTTCTCCCTCTACCCCTCCGTTTTGCTTGTGTTCTCTCTCTCTCTCAAATAAATAAAGTCTTAAAAATAAAGTTTTTATTTAAATTCCAGTTAACATACAATGTAATATTATTTTAGGGTGTACAACATAGTGGTTCAACACATCTATACAACACTAGGGGCTCATCACAAGTGAACTCCTTAACCCCCATTACCTATATCACCCATTTCCCCATCCCTCTCCTCTCTGATAATCATCAGTTTGTTCTCTACAGTTAAGAGTATGTTTCTTGGTTTGCCTCCCTCTCTTTTTTTTCCCCCTTTGCTCCTTTGTTTTATTTCTGTCCATAATATCTAGAAGATTGCTTGTCATATAGCAAGTGCTCAATAGTTATTTGTAGCAAAAAATAAATGATGAGTGTGTCACCACTGTTACCATAGCCCAGTGACACTACCTTAACTCAAATCTTTACTGTTTATGGTCTGGATTGCTCACTCATCTTTCACTGCACTCATCCTATACATGCTCCCTGACCACACTTCCTAAAGCACTAGCCAACCATGTTCATTCCACATTTGGAATAGTCATCGCCAATTCCCCCACATCCTTTAAGAAATTCTTCCTGTGTATAATATCTCTGTGCAATTTTGGTGAACATCTGTTGGAGCACTTGTCACATAGTTCCAAATGACCCTGTTTCTTGTCTGTCTCCTTCACTAGACAATAAACCTCTAAAGGTCTTATCTAATAAATATAATGGTTTACATTCCTGTAGCCCTTCAAAATTTATGGAAGTGCTCATATGTGCATTGTTCAGTTTATAAAGATGCTATTAAAATGCCTTTTCACAAGAGAAAATTGAGACTCTGAGAAACTACATGACTTCTCTAAATCACACAATTTGAATAAAACATAACTTTAAGCCAGTTCTTCAAATTTCAAGGTTATTTTGCCCACTCCAGGATAACAAAACTACATTCCACACAAGGAAATGTCTATGTTTAGCATTCAAGGACCTTAACAATTTGAATTTAAGCCACTTCACCAAAACTACTACCACTATCTCCCTTTAAATACTCCAAAATGTAGTCATTAAATTTGAGAAACTTATTATTCATACAGATCTCTCACTTTCTCTTTGTCTTTTCCCCCTCTTCTTCCCCCCATAACTGCAATACTTCCCCTTTTTTTCACATCTTAATCCTGACTTTTATTCCAAGCTCAGCTAGAAGACCATCACCCTCAAGATAATTTTTCTGATATAGTAACCAGTATCTACTTTGAACTAATACATATTATCTAAAAATTTCTTATGGAAATAATAAATTCCAAAATTCTATATGCTATTAAGGTAAGTGCAAACTTATCTTATGGTTCTATGTCTATAAAAGATATTGCTTATAACTGGATATCACATTTATTTAGGCAGTGTTGAGTTAAATTCATCTTTAGTTTCTCTGCAGGCCATCTGTCTGAGTATGTTAAGATTAAGCTCAGCTGTATACACAAGAAAACTGAAAGAAGTGTTTTACACCCAAAGGTGGATGTTAAAGGATAGAGAGAGGGTGTCACAGGGGTTAGGAAACCAGATCCCTTAAGCTGCTGCTGCATGATCCATACCACAAGGATCCCATGCTTGAGATGGCCTGATAGCTCAAGATGCTTCTGAATTTCTAACCATGGCCTTCATGTTCCAAAAAGGAAGAAGAGAAAGATGGGAGGCACACCACAGCATCCACGACAAGATGGATATATCAAACATAGAAGAATGTAACAAGGTTGACACTCAATATGTGGAAAAAGATTTATCAGACAAATACTATTGTGGTTGTGTTTACATCAGACAAAATAGATCTGAGAGCAAAAAGTACTAGAAATACAGAGGATTACCACATAAAAATATAACTTTAAATACTCTAGGAAGATATGAAAATTTTTAGTTTAATATTCCTAATAATAGAATCTCTCTCTCTCTCTCCTCTCTCTCTCTCCATATATATATATATATATAGCTATATAGTTATATAGTTATATAATTTTATATATATATATAATTACTTGATATAAAAGAATTACTTGAGAGTATACCAATCCAAAATCATAATGGGAGATTTTAATTTTACTTTCTCAGTAACTGATATACTGGAAATGACTAATAAAATCATTGAAAATTTGAGACTGCAATGTGATTATGTTAAAAAGCAATACAAGAGATAGGAAAACTCCATTTCCTTAGATATTACCAAAATATAGCTGAATAACCGATGGATCAAAGAATAAATCATAATGTAAATAACAGAATATTTAGAAGTCAATGAGAATAAAAATACTACATATTTATACATATGAGATGCAACTAAAACATTGTTGTTAGATAAATGCAGACCCTTACATGCCTTTACAAGAAAAGTGGAAAGACTAAAAATTAGGTGTTCAATTAGGTTAAGATGCCTCATTTTATTTTTTATTTTTTTTTAATTTTTATTTATTTATGATAGTCACACAGAGAGAGAGAGAGAGCGGCAGAGACACAGGCAGAGGGAGAAGCAGGCTCCGTGCCGGGAGCCCGACGTGGGATTCGATCCTGGGTCTCCAGGATCACGCCCTGGGCCAAAGGCAGGCGCCAAACCGCTGCGCCACCCAGGAATCCCGATGCCTCTTTTTAAAAGTGTTAATGAATAATAAGAGAATAAATCCAAATTAATTAAAAGGATGGAGAAAACAACACATAAAAGCAAAAATCAATGAATTAGAAAATAAGATACAATAGACAAGAACAATAAAGCCAAATATCAGTTGTCTTAAGCTTAATATAACAGAAAAACCCATGGTGAAATAAATTAAGAAAAAGATAAGAAAAAGGTAACAGAACAAAAAGAGAACAGAAGTATAAATATTACAAGGTTTAAAAATAATCAGAAAATATTAAAAACAAACTATAAATTTGAAAACTTCAATGAGATAAATAAGTTCCTATAAAAACATAACTTACCATAATGAAATGGAAAAGTAGAAACCAGATTACTTACTCCTGTATCCATTAACAAAAATCCAGCACTGGTTGTTTTCTTACTAAGGAATCTTTTCTTTCTATGAAGAATCTCTTGTGTAGGAGTTTTACTGGCAAATTCACTCAAATATTTATTATTTTATTTTTAAAGCATTTATTTTTTTAGTAATCTCTACATGCAACATAGGGCTTGAACTGACAACCCCGAGATCAAGAGTTTCACATTTTACCAACTTAGCCAGTCAGGTGTCCTCAACCAAATATTTAAAGAACTGCCACTGCGCAAACTGAATAATTCTGCTCTATACAATGTCTTTCAAAGAAGAAGGAAAAAAATGGAACAATCTACGATTCATTTTATGAGGCTAGTATAACACTGATACCATAACTCGATAACAAGAGTGTGAGAAAGGAAAATTATACTCCTGAATTAAGTCGCTTACATTATATGAATTGGGAACATAAGATTGATGTAGTGCATCCAGCAACATATAAATATGTTAATCCATTGTGACTAACTTGGATTTATCCCAGCTTTGGGAGGCTTGTTTAACATTAGCAAATTAATTAATGCAAATTATCATATTAATGAATGTAAAAGATATGGGAAAAACAAGTGATAAAATTTGACGTTCTTTCTTGATAAAACCTCTAGCCAGCTAAAAATAGAGGCTGTAGCAGATGCCTGTGTTGCTCTGCTACACATGGTTTCTGGCTATTTGATTTCAGGGCAATATGTACTTTTTATCTCACCTCAAGCATTTGGCTGGGCATTTCTCTGCTGTGCTGCTTCAGGGCTTTCCCTTAGTCTTTGCACAGATCGCCCAGAAAATACAAGCAGTTGATGTATGGAGCCAATATGCAACCAAATGGCTTTGAAAGTGTCTAGAAAAAATGTATAAATGGCGAAAAATAATTAAAGAATATAAATGGTGAAAAATAATTAAAGAATAATTAAAAATATAAAATTAATAGATTGACCATTATATAACATTCTCAGAGGAAGGCTTACCTTTGGAAGAACTTAAAATTTCAAACATATCCCCTTTTTGCTCAATAGACACATTGAGCATCTCCTCTGTGATGAGATAAGTTGAACAAGACACAATCTGTAACATCATGTTGCTCAAAGTCGTGCAAAAGAGCTGCACTGGTAAACCAGTGAAAACATGTTATATGAAATACTAAAATAGAGACTGAGGTAAAGTGCTTTGGGAACACAGAGAAAAAAGTGTCTAATGTTACCAGGAGGAGTCAGGGACACTACTTTACAGGAGAATCTTGAATAGTGATTGGAAAGCTATATAGAATTCACAGCAGGCAGGGGGGTGGAATCTGCATTCCACATGTTGCCCTGAAATCAAATAGCCAGAAACCATGTGTATAGCAGAGCAACACAGGCATCTGCTATAGTCTCTATTTTTAGCTGGTTAGAGGTTTTATCAAGAAAGAACCTCAAATTTTATCACTTGTCTTTCCCATATCTTTTACATTCATTAATATGATAATTTGCATTAATTAATTTGCTAATATTAAACAAACCTCCCAATGCTGGGAAGAAGAAACAAAGATCCAGAGATTAAAAAAACATGCTCTAGGAAGAACTCAGCCAACAGGGAACAGAATGGGAGAACACAAAGACAGAAAGTTAGGCCATCAATAACCAGTATCCTATAGGCTCTGAGGGCTTTTGATGTGTTTAAGATAAGACAGTTGACATATTCAGCTGTTAAAGATGATTAAGACCATTTAGTTGTTACAAACAAACTTGAACACTTGATGAAGCAGGAAGTCTTTGTTCCCAAGGGTTCAGAAAACTGCAAAATGTGGTGGAAGGTAGGAAGCTTTTATAGGATTAAAATTAAGGAGGGGCCCCTGGGTGGCTCAGTGGTTGAGCATCTGCCTTTGGCTCAGGTCCTGATCCTGGGGTCCTGGGATTGAGCCCCACAACAGGCTCCCCACGGGGAGCCTGCTTCTTCCTCTGCCTAGGTCTTTGCCTCTCTCTCTGTGTCTTTCATAAACAAACAAACAATCTTTAAAAAAATTTTAAAAAGGACAAATTCCAATACATTCTTCTCCTTGGAGAGAATGTGGATCCGATATTTGTCCTTGAACTGAGTAGATTACAGCAGAAGGGGAAATAGCCAACCAGCAATAACCACATTTTTCTTCTCTTAGTGTCTAAGAAAGCACAAATAAATACATAAAAACTTAAAACCTAGATTTGTTTGTTTGTTTTAACCTACATCAGTATTGCTCAGTAGATCTAACCTGAGTTAAACATTGATTAATAGATTCTAAATTCCTCATCAAGTAACATGCACACTTTTCAATAATTTAATTTTTTTTAAACTCAAGATTAGATATTAGAAAATGAAAACAAACAAAACCTAAAAGCAAAACAAAACAAAAACCTCTAAAAACGAAAGGTAATAAGTTTCATTAGACCTTTAATAATGAAGCTACTTACCTCAAAACACATTGTCTTTTCCTATTGCTGAGATGGGAAAGTTGGGGTGAACCAATGAAGCTACATGCGGATTATGTGGTTTTAGCAGACAGGAGCATTTTAAGAACAGCAAACAAGCATGAAAGACAACTCTCTACAAGCTGTGGGACATTTACTAGGTTTTGAAAGATGACATGAACTCTATAATTATGCAGTCTACATTTCTACATTTCGATGGTGATGGCTGACTAGTCTCCCCACCCATCGCATCTGATAGCATTCTGTGTCACCTATTTCTTTTCTGAATGTTTAAGCCCGGTATTTATTCTTCTTCCATCAATATTACCTTTACTGTCAGAGTGAAATTCTGCATTAGCGATTTGGAAATGTGTTTTCCCAACCACAAATATTTTGCTCGAAAAATGTTATCTTAAAAATTATGAAGTATCTTCTCCTTCTGTCTTCTCCACTTTTTAATATCTAGCACACAAAAACTAAAATGAATCCTGGGGAACAGCAACAGATATTGTCAAAGGAGAAAGAAATGAAAAGCTTACCAATTATTAAATCCTCTTAGGTTAGACCAAAGGCCAGCAAACTTCTTCTGTAAACGACCAGATAGTAAAAACTAGGCTATGTGGGAGAGAAATACAGTTTTCACCTCAACTATTCAACTTTGTTATTGTAGCATAAAAACAGCTATAGACATAGGTAAATGAATGAGAACAGTTGTGTTTGGATCAGTCTTTCTTTTCTAACACTGAAATTTGAATTGCATATAATTTTTTTATGTCACAAAATATTATTCTAATCTTCCTTTTTTGAGATTTTTCTCAACAATTAAAAATTATAATGCCAAATCTTAGTTCATGGGTTGTACCAAAGCAGACTGTAGGCCAGAACTGGCCCGTGGGCCACAGTTTGTCAACTCTTAGACTGGACACATAAGATGGTATTAATCTTAGTACATAAGAAAAGAGTACCAAAGGCCTAACATTTTAAATTTCCTTCATGATACAACTTATATTGTATCAGAAGCTTCCCTTCTAAAATATGAAAGAAATCATTTGTCTAAGCTTTGAGGTTAAAATTTTAGGAAATTGCCATAATGATAAGGTACCTTGGTGATCTGGATATGGGTTATGAGATATCTGTCCTTATTGTCATCTATGTTGGCATCTCCTGAAAAGCTGATTCTGTTTGGTCCATGGTTATTGATCAAAATAGGAAACTGCTGAGTATTCTTTGTTTCTAATAATGAGGCTTCTTCCTTCTTTTATGTTTTATGCTCATGTTATTTTTGCTTCTGCATTATGCTCAAGCATGGAGCACTCCATGAGCTGCAGAGCTTCCTACTTAGACCTGCCATGTAACCATATTGCTCTAGGAGCTCCCTGGAGTTCTATATGAGAAATAGGGCACGTATTTTCTCTTCTGGAGTTTTCACTGACCAATAATCTCCACTGAGTCCACCTGGGGAGCAGAGCACAGGACACTCCTTTCTCAGAGGCTCACCCGTATCTATGCAGCCATTGCCATGAGCACAGAGTATGGTAGCTGTGGCCTGAATAGGGTTATGTTAGGGGAAGGAAGGATCAAGGGGTAAAAAGAAATAAGGGCATTGTGATGAATAGTTTAACAATGTCTTTCTACTGAAACAATTTTATGCATCATAGTTCATGATGTATTAAATATGTATTGTAGGGCACCTGGGTGACTTAGTGAAGAGTCCATCTCTTGATTTCAGGTCATGATCTTGGGGTTGTGAGATCCACACTGAGTGTGAGGCCTGCTTAAGAGTCTCTCTCTCCCCCATCCCTCTTGCTCACTCTCTCTAAATAAATAAATAAATAAATAAATAAATAAATAAATAAATAAGTTTTGTAACACTTTGATGTGCTAAAATTATTCTAGATGCTGAAAATACATGCTGAGCATCTTAAAAATGATTCCTTCCCTCAGGAGCATCTGGGTGGCTGAGTCAGTTAAGCATCTGACTCTTAATTTCAGCCCAGGGCCTGATCTCAGGGTTGTGAGATCAAGCCCTGCGTTGGAGTCCATACTGGGCATGGAGCCTGCTTAGGATTCTCTCTCTCTGCCCCTCCCCCAACTTTCTCTCTCTTTTGAAAACAAAACAAAACAAAACAAAAAAACAATTCCTTTCCTCTTGAAGCTGACGGTGCAATGGAAGACAGATAGTAAGTACTCAGTCTTAAAATAAATAATTACAAATGGTGATCAGTCACATGGGCCAGCTCGTACTTTTGACTGTTGGAAACATTTATGCAAATGAATCAGACAAGATGGCACTAATTAATTTGAATACATATGTTAATTTTGGGGGTAAACTGTGCTGGAACTTCTCTCTCTCTCTTTCTCTCTCACATACACACACACACACACACACACACACACACACACACAGACAGCTATTTAACTCATTTATCGTCCTCCCTCACACACATACACATCAGGACTTAGAGAAACAAAGACAAGATCAACTAGTCATAAATAGATGCAAAATGTCTCCAACCTTTTGATTCTGAAATTTAGCATAAAGGTATTACAAACTAAAGAAAAAAGCAGGGATCCCTGGGTGGCGCAGCGGTTTGGCGCCTGCCTTTGGCCCAGGGCACGATCCTGGAGACCTGGGATCGAATCCCACATCGGGCTCCCGGTGCATGGAGCCTGCTTCTCCCTCTGCCTGTGTCTCTACCTCTCTCTCTCTCTCTCTCTCAATCTGTGACTATCATAAATTTAAAAAAAAAAAAAAAGAGTCAAAAAAAAAAAAAAGAAAAGAAAAAAGCACAAATTTCTTTAAAGTAGTGAAGCTTTCCTGTATAAGCACATTTATAATTGTATTCTGTTTTATGTGCAAGTGTAGATATAAGACTCCTGGAAACTTTCTAAACAACTAGGGTTGAGAGTACTGCAGACATTTCTCAGGGATTATTTGTTTTAGAATGCAATGACATTTTACAGCTTTCAAAATCTATGAAGTACTGAATTGAATCAGAAATTCTGCAAATCAACTGCCTTATCCGGACTGTTTTGAAGTCTTCTTGGTTTCCTGCTGGGCTAGGACTACATTTCAACACAGAAAAAGCTTAATTGTATTGGATTTATTTCTAGTAGGAAGTGTATTTCAGTTCACAGTTTCAGTGTGTAGGACAGAAATATTTATTAGCTAAGTTTAAAATATTATGGGAGTAAAACAATTATTTTGAGACCCTCTGAGAAGTTGGAAGGTATGAAGTTTACTTTGGATAAACTCTAGAAATGTCTTCATTTTCTCTAAAACTAGTTTTTCTTCTCTTAGTCTATATGTGCATTTTAATGGTAACTATTGATTTTCTGGCTAAAAAGACAGATTAAAGGTAAATGGAAAGTAATGGATGGAGTTTCTCTAAAATTTTTTTAATAATGCCAAGAGTATCTATGACTGTGGTATTAGTATTCATAGTCGCTCAGTGGAAGAGAGTAAAATCAATTTGATCTCCTTCCTGAAATCTCATTTAAATTAATTATTTTCACTCTGCAGAGCATGCATTTTTAATTGAACTGCATCAAATTTCACTTGAAAGCTAAAATCTTTGACCTATTTCTAAATAATCTACCTTGACTTAATCCAACATCTGGTATCTTCCTCCCAAGATTCCCTCCTCTGTCTTCACATTTCACCAACACCAGAATTTAGCTCAGTCTGAGAAATCCCAGGCCACATCTGTGTCATCACTCTGAGAGGAATGGAAGGTCCCAGAACCTAGGTCAGCCATGAAATAAAATGTGCATCTTGGTAGAAAATTAAGGATGCACTTTGGGAATAGTAATTCATTGTCAAGAGCACTTTTTCTCTCATCCAGGTATCAACACTCATGACACCTCTTGTTTCTTACACCCTCTTCCTTTAACACTGTGGTCTAATGGATGGTTTCAGTCATCATCACTTTGACTCTGGTCATTCCTTGTGTACTGTGGGGACTTGCCAAGGATCAAAGAAGAGGGAGATGATGGTGTTTATGATGGGATGCTTAAAAATATATCTAATGGTATTAGATGTGCAATTAACTGTAAATAATTTTCACAATAACAAATCAAGCCAAAAGATGATGACTCACACCATGTCCACAATCTTTGCTTCTCCACATAAGTTCATGAGATTTCCCTTTGTGTTTCTTTTCCATTTAAAAATGCAACATTATATATACTCTTTAGAGGCTTGGAGGCTTGAGTTATCAGAGAAAGGATAAAACCAACAAAAGAACTGATTATACCATGAGAACACTCATCCATAGAACTGCATTGCAAAAGTCCTTAGTCATTCAAACTTTATTTCTGAAATAAAAAAGTGAGTACTATATCTATGAAAGTCTTTGCTGTAGATAGGGAAACATAAATGGAGAAAACACAAAGATAACTGAAATTTAAATTTTGGTAGTGGGAATATGATTTATTCAGCTATTTAACTCATTTATCTGTCCTCCCTCGCGGCTAACTCTCCCCACCTCCACAAATTCAAAACAGAATTTCACATTTCAAGAAAGTGAAGAAAATAGATTATTTTTTCTTAATGTTTCTTAAATTGGCATAAACTTTAGATACATCAAACTTTTGATAAAATATTACTTTTTTATATCGTATATGTACTTTACATAATACAACAAATATTTTTGCATAATATGTGAATACACTCATTACTATCTTGCTAAATAATTTCTTGGTATGGCTGGGAGCAGGCAGTGTGAGTTTTGGCAAAGTCTGTAATGCCCATTAGCTATATCTGATCTTGGGAAATAATGCACATGGGCCTCAATTTTGTCATCTGAAAATCAGAAAATATAAATGGATTATTTCCAGAGATCCTTCTAGTTCTAAAAGCCTTATTTTGAAATATATTTTTGATCTTTTAACTGTTCATGCAAATTTGCATATGGTTTTATATTGGACCATTAGTTCACTGGATGTTGAATTCTTATTCAGAAAAACAAAGCTCATTTATCACCATTTCCTCAGGGAGCCTCTGATCTATCTACTCTTTGGTTACTTGCTAAACAGTATAATTGTCACTTGCACATTTGGGTAAAGTAGTTGGGTAATCTATGAGAGGAGGTTCTAAGGTTATTTAATCGAAGACATAAGATCCAGGCAGACAGACAGGCTGGGGTTGGTGTGCAAAGAACCCAAAGAACAAAGGAAGGCCAAAGAACATGGAGATCGCTTAGTTAACTCATGAAGAACAATAAAGGATTTAGGTAAGTTTAATTGTCTTCAGTCAGTGGAAGAATAAATTCTAATGTCAGGACAGGACAGGACACAAAATGCAGAATTAAAGAACACAGAGATCCCAGTAAGGACCAAGATTCCTAATAGGCTAGTTACAATGCCATAATAATAATAGCAGTTGGCAGGCTTTTTCCGTGGAGTCAGATACAAAATATTTCAGGACATATAGTCTTCATTATAACTATTCAACTCGGCAGCTGTAGCATAAAGGCAGTCATAGACTATGTCTAAATGAATGGGCAAAGCTTTGTTTCAACAAAACTTCATTTATGGACACTGAAATTTGAATTTCATATACATTTCACAAGTTAGGAAATATTCTTCTTTTGATCTATTCAACCACTTAAAAAGGCAAAATCTAGGGCAGCCGGGGTGGCTCAGCATTTAGCGCTGCCTTCAGCCCAGGGCATGATCCTGGAGACCAGGGATGAGTCCCATGTCGGGCTTCCTGCATAAAGCCCGTTTCTCCCTCTGTGTCTCTGCCTTTCTCTTTCTCTCTCTTTGTGTCTCTCCTGAATAAACAAATAAAATCTTTATAAAATCTTTAAAAAAATAAAAAAGGCAAAATCTATTCTTAATTGTTGGATCATTCTTCATACCAATCAGAATAGCTAATATCAAAAAGACAAGGAAGGGCAAATATTTGCAAGGATGTAGATAAGATAACCCTTGTGCCCTGTTGATAGGAATGCCAAATAGTGCAACCACTGTGGAAAACAGTATGGAGGTTCCTCAAAAACTAAAAATTGAACTACCATATAATCGAGTAGTTCCACTTCTGGGTATTTACCCAAAGAAAACAAAAACACCACTTGGAAAAGATATATGAACCCTGCTTATTACAGCGTTATTTACAATAGCCAACATATGGAAGAAACCTAAGTGTCCTTTGATAGATGAGTAGATAAAGAAGATGTGGTCTATACACACACAATGGAATATTACTTGGCTTATAAAGAATGAAATCTGGTCATTTGCAACAGCATGGATGGATCTAGACGATATTATGTTAAGTGAAATAAGTCAGTCAGAGAAAGACAAATACCATATGATTTCACTCATATGTAGAATCTAAAAAACAAAATAAATAAACAACAGCAACAACAACTACCCAGACTCATTAATATAGAAAACAAACTAATGGTTGCCAGAGGGGATAGACAAAATAGGTAAAGGGGATTAAGAGGTATAAACTCCCAGTTATAAAATAAATAAGTCACAGGGATGAAAGTACAGCATAGGGAATTTTATATAGTCAATAATATTGTAATAGCTTTGTATGGTGACAGATGGTGACTATACTTATCGTGGTAAGCATTTTGTAATGCATATACATGTCAAATCACTATGTTGTATATACCTGAAACTATTATAATATGATATGTCAACTATGCTTCAATTAAAAAAAAAAACAGCAGGCTAGAGTTGACATGCAGGCTATTGTTTGCCAACTGCTGAAAATAATGTAATAGCCAAGTCGGGGAAAACCTGGGTGGCTCAGTCAGTTAAGCATCTGCCTTTGGCTCAGGTCATGATACCCGGGCTCTGGGATCTAGCCCTGTATCAGGCTCCCTGCTCAGCGGGGAGCCAGCTTCTCCCTCTCTCGCTCCCCCTGCTCTCTCTCTCTGCCTCTGTCAAAATAAATAAAATCTTTTAAAAAGAAGACAAAACATAGACTTTTGAAAAATGAATGAGTCTTAATATGTTAGTTTTAGTAAATTACTATCAGCAAAAAGTTTTATATTCCGAATTTTGTCTTATTGCCTTCAGTCATAAGCCAGAATTCAAGCCAGCCCAGTAAAGTTTTTCTAAAGCTTAATTTAAGAAATAAGGAAAGCAGCTTTATTTTTTTGGGGGGGGGGAGGTGAGGGTAGGAAGGGCAGAGGGAGTGAGAAAGAGAGAATCTTAAGCAGA
The DNA here is from genome assembly GCF_053574225.1 of Canis aureus. Taxonomy (NCBI): domain Eukaryota; kingdom Metazoa; phylum Chordata; class Mammalia; order Carnivora; family Canidae; genus Canis; species Canis aureus. The sequence goes on along the minus strand of NC_135611.1, from coordinate 78,932,376 downwards.
CTCCATGACCAGCATGGAGCCCCACAGTGGATCCCACGATCCCGAGATCAGGACCTGAGCCAAAATCAAGAGGTGGATGCTCAGTAGTCTCAGCCACCCTGGTGCCCCAAGGAAGGCAGCTTTAATTAGCACTTGCATTGTTTGTGGAAAATGCTTCATCTATATTTATTGGAACATATTCCATTTTCTTAAAGTAAAACTTTCTCCTGCGATGGTATTTGCATTCTTCATTAGCTTGATAATCTCATGTACTATTATGATTTCTGTACACTGTTTCAGTCATACTCATCAACAGTATTTCATGTATTATTAGAATTATTTTGAGGTAATATTTACATTTTATATATAAATAAATGATCAAGTAAATAACATATCTAAGATTTTATACCTACACTGTCAAATTGAAAGCCTGGTGTTTTGTTTTTTTAATCACCTTCTCACATTGACTCAGATACCATTTCTTTTCTTTCCTTTTTTTTTTTTTTTCCATTTCTTTTCTTGAGTAAGGCTCAGGAAAACTTTGTTCATATTCATATTGACCCAGATTCTGAATTGGTAGTGAGAGCTACTCTTGTATTCTTTTGTAATTTTTGTTTTGAAGAAATGTTTTTGCAATATTTATGTGCATTGGCATGATTTAAAAATCATACAAAAAAGAGAAATTAACATTCAAAAGAGAGATAGATACAGTTATTTTAAGGACATAATGATGTACAGAAATCAATTATGTATGTTTCCAGGGTCAACCCATGATCATATCCCTAATTAATCCAATCATAATATTTTGAAGGATCTTAATACACTTAATAAAAACTAATAATTCATCCGCCTATTTATTTAATCAATCAGTAAGTACTTATTAAGCATCTACATATGCCAAGCAATATGCTCTCCTTGGAAATGTAACATGGAGAAAGACAGATCCCCTCTGTCCCCAGCCTCATGGAGAAAACAGATATTTATTAAATAAATTCTCAAATATTTTCAATGCATGCTGTGAAGAAAAGATAAAGGTGCCATGAGTTCGTTAAATGGTATCCATTCTAGGATGAGGAGTAAGGCTCTTGAGGTGAGAATGTTTTTTAAAAGATTTTATTTATGTATTCACGAAAGGCGCATCCAGAGAGAGGCAGAGACACAGGTAGAGGGAGAAGCAGGCTTCCTGTAAGGAGCCCAATGTGGGACTCCATCCCAGATCCTGGGATCACACCCTAAGCCAAAGGCAGATTCTCAAACCTCTGAGCCACCCCAGCATCCCTTGAGGTGAGATGTAACAAGACAAAGTTAGTGAACAAGAAGCAGAACTCTGGGTTTCTCTAACCTGGGTTTGGAGAGAACATAGTACGTTCAAGCACCTGAATGCTGGTGTGCTTGCAAAGACAAGATATATACTGGCCAGAATTCAGGTTATGGTGGTAGACAGAGGAAGATCATGGGGATGTATGGGGCACATTGAAGATTTTGGCCTTTATTTCTAGGAGTCACAGAAGAGTTTTAAGCAAGGGAATGAAGTGATCTGATTTTTATGTTAATCATATGGAGAGTGGGATGGAATGCAAGTAAAAGTAAACTGAGGAATCCAGGGAAAAGGCCAATGACCCCTGTGAGTGCTGATAATATTTTAAACAGAGGGCTGCTGAAGAGACAAACAAGTAAACAGATTCAAGAAATATGTTTAAAGCAAATAAATTTGGGTAGTTGATGGCATTCTTTGGACCTGAATGTGAATAATACCTCAAAAGGCCTTTCTTGATTATTCTGTCCTATAATTATTTTCTATTATAATATATCCTTCTTTCATAATAAATTTTGTAAGAATTGAATTATTTATTTTTTTATTGACATTTTCATTCACTTCTGTATGAAGCTCTATGGTGGATGTTCTATGAAAGATGGAACTGTGTACTTTTGTTCCCCACTATATTTCTATCAGAGCACTGTGTTTGATACAAAACAGACAATATATATTTGTGAGCTAATGCATAGATGAGCTGAGGTTTATGAACAACTACATTGAAACATTAGGGTTTGCAATGATGTTTGAAGGAATAATGGATGGAGTCACTACTTATTTGATGGTTTGGGGACATGCATCACCCTTTGCTGTGAAATGCAGGTACAGTTACCATAAATGTATTTTTTACATTTTTGTAATTGAATTAAATTTTTAGATTTCAAAATGGAGATTCTCATGCAGTTTTACGAAATAATACAGAAATCTCATATACATTTTGTCCAGTTTCCCCCATTGGTTATATTCGGCAACACTACAGTAGTATAATATCATGACTAGGACATTGGAATCAATACAGTCAAGATGCAGAACGTTTTCTACCCCACATGGATCTTCATGTAACCTCTTTATATTCCTGACTACTTCTCCCCCTTCCCCTAATTCTTTTTTTTCTTTAAGATTTATTTATTTATTTTTAGAGAGAGACAGAGGGCACACGTGCATGGTTGAGGGAGCAGAGGGAGAGGAAGAGAAATCCAAGCTGACTCCAACACAGGACTCAATCTCACAACCCTGAGATCACCACCTGAGCAGAAACCAAGAGTCAGTGCTCAACTGACTCCACCACCCAGCCACCCCGCAGCAGCCCTGCTTCTCTTTCTAATTCTTAAGCCCTGCCAACCACTAATTTGTTCTCCATTTCACTCTTAAGAACGGATATAAGTGGAATCAGACAATATGTAACCGTTGGAGACTGGCTTTTTTGTACTTAGCATAATATCCTTGAGATGCAGCCCAGTTTTGTATATCAACAGTTTATTTCATTTTATTACTAATTAACATACCATAGGAGAGATGAACATAATTTATTTATCCATATTTATCCATTCAAAGACATCTCGGTTGTTTTCAGCTTTTGACTATTATGAATAAAGCTTCTATAAACATTCAGGTACATATTTTCATGTGACTATATCTTCATTTCTCTAGGATAAATAGGCCTAAAAGTGCAATTGCTGGCTCATATGTTAGTTATATATTTAGTTTTTTAAAGAAAATGCCCAGTTGTTTTCAGAGTGGCTATCCTATCTACAGTCTTACCAGGAATACATGAGTAACCTAGTTTCTATCCATCCTCATCAGAATTTGGTTTTGTTACTTTTAAAAAATATCGTTTTAACCATCCTATATGTAATGATATGTCCTGGTGGTTTTAACTTGCATGTTTTTAATAACTAATTAAATTGAACATTCTTTCATGTGCTTAGTTGCTATCTGTACATTTTTCTTCTGTGAAATGCCTATTCATGTCTTTTGCCCATTTGCTAAATGGATTATGAGTTTTTTTTTATGGTTGAATTTTAAGTTCTTTAAGTTTTTTAGATACAAGCTTTTGTGAGACACATGGTATATAAATATTTTCTCCCAGTCAGTATTTGTCTTTTTTTTTTCCTTTGGCACAGCAAAATTTTTAATTTTGATGAAGTTCAGCTTATCAATTTTTCCTTTTATGGATCATGTTCTTGATCTCAAGTCTAAAGACGGTTTGCCTAGCTCTACCTCCTAAAGTCCTTCTATTTTACGCTAAAAGTTTTTATATTTTCCATACAGATTCATGACCCATTTTGAGTTAATTTTTGAATAAAGTGTGACATTTAGGTTATTTTATTTTACCTTATTTATTTCCTTATGAGTGTCCAGTTATTTCAGCATCATTTGCAGAAAGGCTATCTTTTCTTCGATGAATTTTGTTTTTTGCATCTTTGTCAAAAAATCAATTAAATATATATATGTGGGTCTCTGGCAATGGGGGGTGGAAATTGTGTCAATACTGCCATCTGGAGTCAAATTCCATGTTCTCTCCATGACTTCCGTTGACACCTGTGTGTGAGGGTGTCCTTGTTACTGATGAGTGGGGCTGGGAGTTCTGGTTTCCAATTAGTGTTCTACTGATATGACCCTGGCTAGAAGGGGTAAAGGTGTTTTATTACTGCTTCCCACATGGCCTCCATAGACAAACACCATAGAGGATGGCCATGTTACAACTGGGTGGTGCTGAATGTCCTGACTCTCCTCAGGCTTCCTCTAAAACCATACCAGCAGGAGTAGGGAGAAAGTACCTCCTTACTGTTGGATTGGGGAGGAAGTCAAGGCTCCCCTCAGAGTTTCCACTGACACTGTAAGGGTTGGAGGGACTTTATTACCACCTGACAGGGATGAAAGTCTTGGCTCCCTACATGATCTTCTGTGATACTACCCAGCAGTGCAAGAGCTGGGGCTAGTGGTGCCTCATTACAGTGCCATGAATGCAGAAGTCTAGACTCCTTGTAAGGCTTCATTGACATGGGTAGGGTGGGATGACATTTTAGCTGGTGTTTGACTCTAGCAGAGCAGTTACTATTAAAAGTTTTCTGTCTTGGTAGGCTATTCTTTTCACGGTACTTTGAATAAAAAGAGTAAGTTTTCATTGGGGCTTCTCTTTGTTTACACTTGTTGGATTTTCTGGATTGTCAGATTTTTCAACAACAAGTCTAGGTTACAGTAGGATTAAAAAAAAAAAAAACTTGGGAAGTCAGCACTGTGTCCCAGAACTGGTCTGCCTTCTTCTCTTTACCTTTCAGAGCCATTTTATGTTTTTATGATTTTCACTGAATCCTATTTAAGAGCTCATAGAATCGTTATATTTGAAAAAGAAAAATTCTAGAAACTAGAAAGATATAAAAAGTTCACAGCATAGCCAAAACTTAACATCAGAATAAATGAGATTTGTAAACACAGATATTAAATGCTAAACAAATTGGTAACAAATATAACAAACAATTTACAAGGAAAATGAACTTTATAAAAATAATGTTTTATCCTGGAATGTTTATGGTACAATATATAATTATCTATTAATATATCTTACTACATTAAAGACCAAATAGAAAAATATGAATGATCTTATCAAAATAATCAGAATAAGAATTTGATAAAATGTAATGCCTATTCATGACAATTTTTATCCAAGTTGGAGTAGAAAAGGATTTCCTTAATTTATATCAATATAAAGATTAGTTAATCACCAAGTTTCTAAGGTGTATGTTTTACTCAGTGGTAAAATAAAATGTCATAATCATTTAATTTAAAACTAGGACCATGGGGCACCTGGATGGCTCAGTGGTTGAGCATCCACCGTTAGCTCAGATTGGGATCCTGGGGTCCTGGGATCGAGTCCCACATTGGGCTCCCCACAGGGATCCTGCTTCTCCCTCTGCCTATGTCTCTGTCTCTCTCTGTGGGTCTCTCATGAATAAATAAATAAAATAAAATCTTAAAAAAATAAATAAAATAACTAAAACTAGGATCATGACACAGATAACTAATATTCCTATTTCTATGTAATGTTGCATGTAAATCTTGCCAAACTTAAGAAAAGGAAAAAGTATACACACATAAATCTTTAAAAAATAAACATAATTTTTATTATTTACATGTGATCAAATACTCAAATACATTCCAAAAGAAACTACAGGAAAGTATTAAAGCTAAAAACAGCAAACTTCCTGGATAAAAATAAAATAAGCAAAAATCAATATTGTTTATGTAAACCAGTAACAAAAATTTAGATAGATTAATAGATTAATTAATTTAGATAGATTAATTAATTTAGATAGATTAATTAAGATTAATTAAGGAAACATGTATGTTTCCAAAAATGCAAGTACCCAGGAATAAAATTAACAAAAATATGGAAGACCTTTACAGAATAATGTTAAATAAAAATACATAAGACAAAAATTAATAAATGAATAAACATAATAAATAGTAAGTTGTTGGGTATATCATTCTTATGGATTCAGTACTTTAAATATTTTAATTCACCTCATTTTATTCAGTTCAGGGCAAACAAGAATTCATCACAGCTGATTTTATTTTTTAGTGACATTTCATAAACTGGTCCCCAAGTTGATATATACAAACAAGGGAACAAGAAATTTGTAATAAGTAAGTAAGTAATTTTGAAGATGAGCAATATGGGTTGGGGTCTTCCCTTTCAGATATTAAGGCCTTATACAGTATATTAGTAAGCAGACCAATGATTAACATACAAATTCTAGAACCATATGCAGTGCTGTGGAAGGAATTAGAAATTGCTGGGGGAGCAAATGCATTATTCAATAAATGGTGCTAGGAAAATTGGCTGCTCATATGGAGGAAAAATATCTATATTTCTAATTCCCACCATTCACAGATGGTTAAACTACTAACTAGGAAAATTAAAACACTTAAAATAGTAGCATAAAATATAAGAGAATAAATGTATGACCTTAGGGTAGAGAAAAATATTTTAAATAAGGCACAAAATATATAAAGGAAAAAGAATTAATATAATTATGTTAAAATGTTATCAACTGTTGTTAGGAGTCCCACTGCTGGTAAGATATCACAAGAAGCTCTGTGGACCTGTTTCCCAGAGAAATTGGTGAAAGAAGAAACCTAACTATCGAAAGTCTTTAAAATGGCCCTATAAGCATATAGAAAATAATGAAACTTATTTTCAGGACAATCTAAACTCAGTAAGAATTGCAAGATTCTGGTATTTCATCCAAGATCTATGGCTTCCCTTCCTCCTTTCAGCTCAGCAAGACAGAAATTCCATTCCAGATTGGTATCTGTATAACTATAGATATAGTTAGAGATGGCTTAGAGATGCATGTGAATATTAATATGAATATCAGTGTGGATAGTTACGGAGAAAAGTAGAAAAGCATGCATGGGAAGGATACACTTAACTTCAGAATACTGATTACTTTGGGGAAGGAATACAAAGATGTACCAGAAATGCTATTTAAAAAGACCTGGGGGTGCTTGGGTGGTCCAGTCAGTTAAGCAACTCTTGGTTTCAGCTCAGGTTGTGATCTCAGGGTCCTCAGAGGGAGCCCTTTGTTGAGCTTGAGATTCTCTCTGCCTCTCCCTCTGCTCCTCTTACTTGTGCTCTCTCTCTCTCTCTCTCTCTCAAATAAATAAATACATCTTTTTTTTAAAAAGGCCCACAAAATATCAACAGTTTAAAAAAGCTGAGTCTCTGTGTGGATATAATGAGTAATTTTTTAATTACTCCATTTTTATAGGTTAATAACTATTTCATAATGGAAAAGGGAAAATATGTCTAAAGAAAGCAAAAATCGAATTATAAGTGATCAAAGAGGAAGATTTGTCATAGCACATAATCACATGAAATCTTGGGTTGCATTATTATAAATATAGATGAAGGGAAATATCTCTACAGAGATTTTCATCACAAAATAATCTGTGGTATCATCTTTGGTTATGAATTCTATATTTTAAAATATATCTCAAAGTTTATATAAACTCAAAGGACCAGTGAGTGATATGGAAACCATGTCTAATAATAGCTGAGGAAAATATAAATATTGAATTTGGGTAAAAAGCCTATTTGGGGACGGTTTGAAGAATATTTGAAGAATCGTCATGTAGATGATGATGTTTTAAGTTCTTTTAAGTCTCTAAAATTTTTAATTAGAAAAAATGGAAGGAAGTATGGGAACAACAGATTTATGTTGAGAGTGAAAGATTAAGAATTGTACACCTAATAGAATGGTCTGCTTTACAAAGAATATTTACTTTCCATCACCATATTAGCTGCAGGAGCTGATGACCTGTTTGCAAAGAGTTCTTAGAGTCTGTTGGAGTCTGAAACAGCCCCAATGGCATCTAAGTTTTTTCCTAGCTGAAGTCTCTATGATATATTGACTGGCACTGAATCACCCCCATTAAATAGAAGTGAAAAATAAATGTTATTTATTAACATCTTTTTGAAAGCAGAGAATCTGGACAGTCTACTTGCCTTCTTGAGACACTTTCTTAATACCATTTTTGAGTGTTCCACCAGAAATAGGGGACATCTTTCACTAGTGGAGGTTCTCAGGCTCCAAACAACCCTGGACACCCATTGATAACAGCACAATCAGGTGCCATATGGAAAGCTCAGGTCCTGGGCTGTCTGGTTCAATCTGGGATGCATGGCAACCCTACTAGGACTCCAAAGTTATTGATTTAGCACAAACTTGCAACTCAAAGATTTATAGATTATATAGATTGCAACAAAGGCCACTTCTCTGTTCCAGCTGCTGAAACCAACAGCCCTCTTTGCTCAGAAGCTCAGGTGGATGCTCAGTCACTGATGCTCTCTTTGCAGCGGGTGACTTCTGCCGTCACATTCTCCAGTGGGTGGTTAGGAAAAGATTTGCAAAATGTTCTTTGCTTCACCGCCATTTTAAAAACAATTACAGTGGGGGTGCCTGGAATAGAGTTTTCCAGGACACCATTTCACAGATCGTTGCTCCAGTCCCACTTACTGGTACAAGAACATTGTTCTTGTTTTCCATCTCTTGTTTTCCTCACTGTGGGAATCCAGCTTTTGTGCCAAATATGGACGGTTCTTACTCTGAGCATCAGGGATACCCAGAATGTTCCCATTTACTGTGGTTACTGGCTTCCACTAGATGGGAAACCACACTTGAATTAAGATCATTATGCTGAATATCTTCTTCCTTTTTCACCCCTTCCCTTTTTTTAATATGAACCAGGGAGAAAGAGACTCAGAAGGCAAAGAATTGTAGCATGCTTTTCAGAGTCAATAGCTCTTCACCATACTTCTGCATTTCTATGGAGCAGCAAAGTAACTTCCACAAAACTTTTGGGACTGTCTCCTGTCCAATAAGGTAGCTGCTAGCTACCATGTGGTTGGCTCTTGAGCACTTGAAATGACTAATGATCATTAGTCACTAATTAGTGACTAATGCAACTGAAGAACTGAATTTCTAACTGAAGGGAGATGTGCTGTAAGTGTAAAGTACATAGTGGATCTTGAGGACTTAGTTAGGAAAAAATGTAATTTTCCTGATTAATACATTTGCCTTAATTCCATGTTGACATTTTGAATGTATTTGAATAACAAAATGTATTATTAAAATTATCTCAAAGGTAATTTCTTTTTACTTTTTAAAATGTGGCTACTAGATTAAAGTTACTAATAGATGACTCATATTTTTGTTTAAATAGTGCTGGTCTATAAATTAACTCTCTCTCTCTTAGGCCCTCTAACCTAGATCCCGGTGTCAAAGAAAAGTTTGTTGAGGAGACATACCTGAGCTGATGATTGAAGGATTGGTATGGGTTAGTCAAATAAAGTGCTAGGAGTGAAAAGGTGGGAGTTCGTGATACAGGTATGTTCTAGAAAAAAAGGGGATAATCTTTGTGAAGGACTGGAAGTGAAAACATAGGTTGTATAAGAAACTAACAGGAAGGTGAGGATGGGTGGGTAATTGTGGTTATCTAATGGAAAATAAATATAAAAATACTTGAGAAGCAGATCAGCAGTGTTTAAGATATTTGATGTTTGTGTTGGCATATGACTCATATTTCGGCAGTGAAAGACTTGATTAAAAGCAATTTAACAATGTCTACCAAATCTAAAACATGCATTTGACTCATGCAGTTCACTTTTAGAAATCTGTGGTTTAAAAGAACCAACCTTGGGAGAAGTCTTAGCTGTGGATAAATGTGCAAAAGTCCTGTGGCAGAAGCCAGTGGAGCAATGCCTGTGGGGATAGTACAGGTCTGTGATAGGAAAAATGGTGTGAGAGGAGGTCAGACAGATGTGCAAGTACCTGACCAGGTGGCATTGTTGGCTGTGCTGAGGAGCTTGCATTTTATTCCCAGTGGAATAGCGATCTTTTTTTTTTTTTAATTTAAGATTGTATTTATTTATTTATTCATGAGAGACACAGAAAGAGAGGCAGAGACATAGGCAGAGGGAGAAGCAGGCTCCCTGCGAGGTGCCCGATGTGGGACTTGATCCCAGGACCCTGGAATCACAACCTAAGCCAAAGGCAGATGCTCAACCATTGAGCCACCCAGGTGTCCCTGGAATAGCAATCCTAATTCATCATTTCAAGCAGAGCAGAGACCATTCAGGTTTTTATTTTTTTTTAAAGATTGCTCTGGATACATGTAGAGAATAAATTAGGGGTGGGATAGGAGGAGACAAGTGTAGATAATTCTTGAAGCAATTTTGTGAAAAGCTGATTTATAAAGAGCAGAGCTTGTTCTGTTGTATCAGAGCTCCACTCAAAGTAGCCCACAGGAAAAATGGGGTTTTTGAAAGGTAAAGAAGATTCTCACAGAATGTCTAAAGAGGGATTGGAAGTATCAGGAGTCAAGGTAGCCTCTCTTTACATTGCACTCTTGGTCTACGGAAACACATTGACTCTTGTCCCTTATTCTATTTTGTATCTGCTTCATCATCTTCTCTCTCTCTCTCTCTCTCTCTCTCTTTCTCTTTCAGTCTTTCCATTCTTAAATTGGTAATAACAATATTTACCTTGCAGGGAAGTTGAGAGAATTCTGACAGTGGTATGTAGTATAGGTTACAGTGGGGAAGATATGGTGATAGAAAAACCTATAATTAGAGTATTTCAATAGAGCTGGTTAGCATTTCTCTGACCTAGAATAGTGGGAATACACAAGGACAGAAGTGAAAAAATCCTACAGATTACAATGGTGAATTTTCTACAATTTGGTAATGGATTGATAATAGGAGTTAGGGGAATGGAAAGATGGGAATGCTCAAAGAGACAGGAGACAGATGTCCTAAGTATGTAGGAGAATGAAGAAGCCAATTACAACAGAAACAAAGTCCAGAAGAGAAGTTTATTTGAGATGCTAGAGGTAGACAAGTGATGAACAATTTTTGGACGTGTTGACAAGGGTGTTGGAGAGACAATTGGATGGCAGTAAGTCACTCCTCAGAAACTTGGAGTTTGTGGTGGTTCTAAACTTAAGAGCATCATTATGTTATTTTTGGGCAAGTGAGCAGCTGGGTGTTTGTATAGTAGCATGATGCTTTATTTGAATTTGGCAATTTGGGGAAGTAATGTGGTTGACAGAAATAACAGAAGGTGGTTCCGCTCAATCATCCTCCTTTTGATGTCATTAATCTCTTAAGTCAAAAAGCAAGGTTCAGATCAGGAAGTCATCTATAAAATATGAGAGTTGAAATCATGAGCATACTTTTAGATTATTAAAGATGAAAGTAGCAAGTGACAAGTCTCCTTAACAGGAGCTTGGGAAGCTCAAAGCTTCCATCTATGAATATTTTCTTCAATAAAATTTTTCCCTTGCCTAGCTGCTTGCCAAACAAAACAATTAACTGGAGTATTCAGTTTAGCCAAGTAAGTCTGTCTGCCTTCCTTCCTTCTCTCCCTCCCTCCCTCCCTCGCCCCTTCCTTCTTCCTTTCTTCCTTCCTTCCTTCCTTCCTTCCTTCCTTCCTTCCTTCCTTCCTTCCTTCCTTCCTTCCTCCCTTCCTTCCTTCCTTCCCTCCAAGTTTTAAAAGAATAGTTTTGGTCTTCTTTACCCTGATTAGTTTCCAATAGCAGCAAGAATTAATAACATAATCCACTCTGATCTAGTTCCTGTTAAATCCATCATGGAAAGATCATGTAGAATAGGAAACAGGTACAACTGTTGGATTTCCTTGAACTTCATTAACTGTTCATTCCTAAAGGAAAACAAAAGCTTATTTCTCCATAAGGAGAATATGCTGAATTGGATTCTATTTTGTGCCCATAATATTTTTTCTTTTATTCAAACTCCTTTGTCTATACTGCATGTAAATAAATAAGATAATAAATTTTCAATGCCAAATTCCACATTGTGGTTTACCAAAGCATGTCTTCCTCCTTTCTTCTTCCTCCTCAACCCACTCCTTCTCCACCTCATCTCTTAGCTTAACCAAACTCCAAGGTATTCCTTTGTGCTGACCCCAAAATGTTCAGGATCGATATAGTTACATACAGTTTAGCTAATTTTGAAAATGAAACTCTTTTCCAACTTTTGCATAACAAGGCAACTGAAAAATGTGGAGACCAAACAAAAAGATAATATCACCAATTTTCTCTTACTGCTGATCATGTTTAACAGGCCACCACCCTCTATTGGTAGTCTATAATCTTTAAATTTTTCTTGTCATATACTTTTTTCCTATTTTCCTGCATGACTAACCTTTAAGTCTTCATACTATGCTAGCCTTCACACTATTGTAAGCATCTTTATAATTCCAATGCATCTTCTAAAATTTTTGCTTTAGAAATTGGTTTTGTGTGCTAGTTATATTTTATGTTAATATAATGTTCTGATGATAGAAAATAAGGACTCTTTCTTAATAGCTTGATGGTCCTAACCATCAACCATATTTCAAAGTTATTTCTTTAGTCTTTAACTTTACTTCTATTCCAGTAGGCATTCCTAAACATGATACAATGCTGTACAGTTGTTATGAAAATATTTATCACTTCCCTATTTTTGTGTATTCTTCATATTGTGGTAGCTCAGTTTAAGTTATTTATCTTTTTAAAAATATCTACATTGGTAGCCTACAATCTTGAAGTGTTTTCATATTATTTTTTTCTATTTTCCTACAATGAATAAAAATCACAAATTAAGATTCACTTAAGAAATGACTCATCCAGTGATTGCAATAGGCAAATGTTGCTTTTATTCTGAAACTACCAATACTGGAAATTTGTCGATTTTTGACTAGAACATTCTGACTTCCCAAGCCACATCACAGAGATGTCAGGGGATGCAGAACAATGCCATCTGTCAGTCCCTGGAGACATCTTCAAATAGGGTCACTGCAGGCCTAAGAGTTCTTGGCTGTAATGATGGGAAATTCATGAAAACATATTTCTTCATTTAGCTCCCATGTTTTCAAGCTCAGGAAGCTTCAAAGGAAATGTAAGAAAGCATGAAACCATGCAAACTGAAATGATGAAAAATTCTGATGAAATTTCTGCACACTGAAATCAGCAAGTTATCACATGGATGAAAAAGTTTTCTAATATGAGCACTACCATCATTTTGTTTCTCTCTCTCCACCATTTCTGCTGCCTTCAGTTGACAGCCTTACATTGCTCTGGAGAAGCTCAAGGGCCTGGAGACTGTTAGGAATTATGGTGATGTTTCTGAGAGAGTCACACACAAAAATATTACCAGAAGGATAAGTAAAGCACCACTTTATTAATATCAGGGCCAGAATTCAAAGACTCTTATGTAAGACTATTTGGCAAAAGTTAGTTTATAGCAGAGACTTTGAACTTAAGGCCCAATTATGGCTTCATTTTCATCCTTTCAGACCACCATACTTTCCACTCCTCAAATCTAAATCCTAAGGAAAGAGTCAGGTTTCAGAGCAAGGTCTGGTGCAGACTATGATTCAGTTTTAGTAGAGGAGAGCTGGGACAAGGAAGGAACTGATGTACTAGACCCACAGGATCTGTGTACTATAGGACATGGAAATCAGAAATCACATAAGACAGGATGGAACTTAGATTTAGGTTCTTTGAGACACTTCACCATACCCACCATATTTGTGGCCCAAATACTCTCTGGCACGTAAAATGAACAACTTCTTTCCAGGGTGGGTGACAAAACTAGGAAAAGAGGAGAGCATATGAGTAACTAGCTAAAAAGGGGTAAAAAAAAATGTTCATTCTTCAACTTATACCACTTTATATCTATACTTTAAGGAGTAGTAAGGAATGTGTTGAGGCTATTAATCTCCAGAACTCCATCTAGCTAGCTAGCTAGCAAGATGCCAAATGCACTCTGACAAGTAAAATATCTCAATATGAAGTATTTTAAGTTTCAATTTTCTTTTGAAGGAAGATTTCTAAGGGATCATTACAACCAAAAAGCATTAATTACTTATAAACTGGTTGCAAAAATGCTTCTAATTCCCCACTCCTTCTACAACCACATTCTCTGAAATATTACTTATAAACAAGTCTCATCAAGGGATGAAATCTACTGCCCCACTACTTACCTCCAGATTGGCCACGTGACATACTTGAGCCAATAGGATACCAGTTCCAAGCCTAGGTCTCTATAGGCCTTTCACATTTCCACTCACTCTCTTGAAATTTTGCCACCCCTGTGTGAACAAACTCAGACTAGCCTGCTGGAATATGAAGGATCAACCAGAGAAGAGCTGAGTCATTCCAGGTGAAGCCGTATTAGACCACTCAGCCCACCACCAACTCACAGTAGACCAGCCATCCATGAGCAAGGCCTGCTGAGATGATCTGTGCCAGCCCCAGATCCAAAGGATAATTGAGAGGATCCATGGACTTGAGAACAAATAATAAATATTCACCATTTTATGTCATTGATTGTGTAGGTATTAGTTCGGCGGCATCATTATGGCAACTGACAATTTATACATCTTCAGGATTCAGGTTGGATGTTAGCTACTCCAGGAGACTGATCCTAAACCCACAGCCTGGGTTAAATCCTCCTCCCCTGGGTTTCCAAAAACACTCTGGGCATGACCCTATCTTAACTCTTAAAAGTATATAGCAAGTAGAATCGGGATCTTCACTTTATCTCTTCCTTGTCTTCAGCCCATTCAACTCCACTTCCACAATTCTTTCTGGAATTAGCTCATTCAAGAATCTGTAATTATTAATTAACAAGTCACTGATTCAAGGGACAGTAGCAGGTTTTTATCTCACTTGACCAGTTTGCACACTTAGGAACAACTGAATACTCTTCTTGAAACATCTTTTTATGGGACACATATGCAATTATAACTTGGCTTTAATTTCTGCACATTTTTAGTAATCTCCCTTTTTCCCATTAAAATGTAAAGTCAATGAGAGCGGAGACCTTTTCTCCTTTTTCTGGCCCAGAGTAGGCATCAATAAATAGCTGAAGGCATGAATGCACATATCACTTACCATCACTACTATAATGATCACATTCATGCATTGATCTTAGCTCTAGAGTGTAAGCCTCCAGATTTCAAGGGAAATGAGCTATTTTGTACCTAGAGTGTCTAGCTAAGGGCCTGGCTTTTTACTGATAATAACAGCTAAAATTTATCGAGTGCTATTTTAAGTACATGTAAAGTATATCTTTACATATACTATTTTATTTAATCCTCAAAATAACCTTTGGTATATAAAATCTTCCTGCATCTTACAGGTAAGAAAAATGAGGCACTAGAAACTTCATAAATATGCATTAAATTGAACCATGTGCTCTAGAGGCAGACATTCAGAAAAACGAATAGCTACTCATATGTGGCTGGAGTTTTCTCAGGGAGGTGACAAATCCCATCTCTGTCCAACTCTAGGCATATACTGGGCTAATTATGTAGTCTCTTCATGGGACTAGTTCAGGTGAATAGAAGACCTTTTTGTATTCTCGATTCCTCTAGTGGTCTCACCAGAGTGCCTGTCTGTCCTGTGCTTCCTCATCAGATTTGTCAAAGTAAAACTCCTTTGCACAGCCAGCCCACTGTTCTGATGGAGTTCTTCTGTTCTGTTCACTTCAAGGTCTATTCATCTTTGTACCCCAAGCAATGCCTGGCACACTCAAATATTCATAGATTAATGAACAAATCACCCCTCGATTTCCTAGAAAAAGACCTTCTTCACTATCAAAAAGAAAGAAGTAATTCTTCCTCTCTAGGATTCATGTCTTTTGCTCTTTGCTCCATGTAAACAACCACCCAAACAATACAATGAATGTGAAATTCGTATTGCTTTTTCATAGTTACAAGGTTGGTGTGCCCATTAGACTTTAAACTCCTCAGAACAGGGGGTTAAATACAGTTGACAAACTTCAAACCATAGACTGGACTTCAAAATGAGCAAATAGAAGTTTATTGATTACTTCTTTCACCTAGATGATGATGATGAAGAAATGATAGTTTAGTAAATTATCCTGCTCAGGAATTACCACAAGATAGAAGAGAGACACTATCAAATGTGATATCAGAAATTATGGAGTTGGCAACAGACCAAGATTTTTTGGAACTAATCCTTACTTTTACAGAATATGCCAGTTTTAGAAAGTCTCTTGATCGATATGAGTTTTTCTCCCCCCTCCATTCTCTGTCTACTGATTTAATATCAGAGTCCATTTAAAATTCCCTCCATCATGTTCAGATCAGGAAGGAAATTGCATACCTCAGGAACCAATTAAAGCTAACTTAGCTCCTTCTGACCATCCCTCAGCAGCTGTTCCCAGAGAAAGCTGGAGAGAGCTCAAAGAAAAGCTGCCTTGGAACACACTCACCTGGAACTCATGGACTCCATCCGAGTGTGCGCTGCCAGGGGCCCTGGCGATTCTCTCTGAATTGTGATTTCATTTCACTTGAGTGGGGCATTCTGTAGCGGGTGCTAAGGGGAATTTAGAGCATAGATTAGACATGCTTTTTACCCTCAGGAATCTCACAATTTAATGGAGGAAATAAGATAAACACACAGTCAATTAAGAGAAAGTAGATACATATGTACACATAAAAATATTGATTTAAGTTTGGGAAAGAGGAGGAGATAGAGGCAAAGGATTTAGATGTTAATCAGGAAAGTCTTGCAGACTTTGCAGCCTTCACATGCCTGCGTCTAAGTGGAAGGAAAGCGCTCTGTGTGCCAAAAGAAAGGGGACAGCTGTTCCAAGGAGAGATTTTTTTTTTCCTTCCCCCCAAAAAGTGGCCAGGAGAAGTAACTGCTCACAGACTGTGAATCATGTCCACATGACTGACCACCTGGGTCACTGAATGATGCCATGAAGATATTTCCACTTGGCCTTCTAGTAACCTGGGATTAGCCAATTTTGAATACACTATATTTTCTGTCCCTAGCTCTTTATCTCAGGTGAGGTAATGCCAAATAGTTTATCTCTTTCATTAAAGACATAATACTGATATGTTTGACAAAAATGCTTATATTGCCCATCGTGGAGGAGGAATATGTAATTTCATATAGGGGGAATCAAACTGGATATTTGGTCTCCTACAGCCTATATTTCTCTGGAATTTATGGCCAGCACTGTGCTTATTTTTTGGCTTAGGATGGTATGCATAGAAAATAGCAGCCTCGGCTTGTAGAAATGCTGCAGAGCCCCTAGGGAATCTCAGAGATGATCACCCGGGGGCCCACACAGTCCTCTGCCACATTCCTACACTTCTCACATCCTGTTGGAATAACATTATCCCACTGAACAAACAAAATAAAGCAAAATAATTGGTGTTTTTGGACATCTGATGAATGGCCTTTTTCCCCCTTTTTTTCAGTTTTTCCAGTTTCCAACTTTTATGGAGTTAACATTCTCTCCCTCCCTCTCTCTCGCTGTCTCTCCAGCCCCCCTCTCTTTCACTTTTTTCAATCTGATCAAAGATTGTTTTTTCCTCCTCGCTTGGTGGGGGAATCTGGGGGAGAAGAGACAGATGGTATCGTTTGCAAAAGGAAAGCTGAGAAGTCACACATATATCTTTCAGCTTTGTGGCAAAGCTGATGCCAAGATTCTTGCTTGAAGTGTGTAGTGCAATGGAGGCACTGAGGAGGACCAGAAAGGGTGAGGCCAGCAGAGGAGGGCAGTAGAAGAAATTGCCATGGGCTGATCCAACGGCAGAACATGGGAGCGATTACATTTTGGCAGCTCTTTTATTTTTCCCTTATGGAGTTTTAGACCTGTCCTGTACACTGAGATAGCTTTCATCTGGTGAAAACTTGTGCCGTGTTTAAACTTCCTTCAGATCTGTGGTGTTGGAGAGGGAAAAAAAAAAAAAACAGCACAGCCCAGAACACACTGAAATGATGTCGGGGGTGGGAGAGGGGGCAGTAATTGTGCCCAGATAATGTTGTCATACTTTGTAAAGCCTTTAATTCTGGAATTTATTTATTAATGATGCATGGGTTATTACCCACCATCTGTCTTGCGTTAGCAGTGGGCTGTTTCAGATTATGGTAATGTGTTTCTGATTGGAGTTGTGTTGAAAGCCAGAACAAGGCAGCTCATGTGCAGTCCTCTTTGAGGCCTGCTGTTTTCAATTCCTCTTCACAGAAAGGGCTTTTATTTGATTTGTTATGGGGATTTTTTCTTCTGTTGCCAAAACAGCTGCAAGCCTGGAAGGGAATAAGACACAGGGCCACATCAAACTTGTTAGCTTGTAAAAAAAAAAAAAAAAAAAAAAAAAAAAAAAAAAAAAAAAAAAAAAAAAACCGGAATGTTCCAGGAACCAAAAGGAAAAAAAAAAAAAAAAAGGGATGTGAGAAAGTAGATGGACAGGATGGGAAGTGAAAAGAGAAAGTTTTAGTGGCCTTTTTGATTGGCTTTCCTATCAAGAGTATACCAACATATTTTGCTATTTTAGGCATTATAGGTCAGATTGCTATGTACTTAATTTATTATGCTTATTCGCACCAAACAGAATGGCTTTCTTCTGAATAGCTTCAGCAGTCTTTATGCTGGGGCAAGGAATAAATAAAAGTCCCCAATGAGCTAGCCACCCTCCTCCAGTCATCAAAGGGAACACCTAATAAATAAGCCTGATTTTTAAAAAAAATGTATTGGAACAGATTCAAATTTGTTCATGAATGGAAAAAAAAAAAAAAAGAGGAAATAGGTAACAGGCAAGCATCCCTTGCCTGATGTGAACAATCTTCCTGCTATGAATTCTTTGTCCCTGTTTCTCCCTCACAGGGCTCTGGGTTCCGCAAACTGTTTCTAGACCACACTGCTGTCCAGCAGCAATGTTGAAAGAAATGCTCTGTCTTTCCTGTCCAATATGGTAGCCACAAGCTACATATGGCTATTGAGCACTTGACATGTGGTTAGAGTGACTGAGGAACTTAATTTTTAATTTTATTTAATTTTAATTAATTTGCATTTAAATAGCTACATGTGGCTAATGGATACCATATTTGAGAATACAGTTCCAGGATTAACTAAATAAGTGTAGAGGCTGTCTTTTTCCTGCTAATACCAACTAAAAGGCACTGGATGCCAGCTATGGTTATGGCCAACTTCTAACCTAAAGAATTGGTTTGAAAGATTCTTCCCTAATGTATTATTCAAGGTTAGTAGCATTAAGGCTTCTTCCCAAAAGGTTGCTGGCAAGTTTTTCCTTAAATGAAGTGCATGAATGCTTCCATCTATTGAAATACAGGTTTACAGGAAAGCTTAATGTTTGTATGATAAACAAATAACCTTGAAGAACTATAACCAAAGCTCTCAAATAATAACAAATCTACTAATGCTAAGGATATTCAAAAATTGTTTTAGCTTTGTTGGCAACAATTGTCTCCATTCATATTAAACACAGACTTATTATTTCAGGAACACATGATATGTTTACAAACAAACCCCAAACCATGTGAAATTGACTTTGTACACACGAAGACCACACTGTCTAGATATTTTAGAAATTATGGGATATTTGTTAAAACTTATGTTTGGGGATTTGTTGTTATCAACCTACTTTTCCACAGCTTTTTTCCATTGTTGGAGAAAAGGCTGTAGAGATGGAGAAAAGGCTGTAGAGAGAGATGAGATAAAGAGACAGCAGGAACAAAATACGTGCTTACCATTCCCCGATGGCCTTCATCACCTGGACACACATTTAGACTCCATTTCTCAGCCACTTTGCAGTTGTATGGCACCATGGGCACAGTTCATGCAACTGAGATTTAGTGGAATGGTGGTGGAAATATTGTAGGCCATGTCCAGACCCAACACTCATGTACTTTCTGCATAATTCTTCTTTTGTCAGATACAGAAAATAAGAAATGACCTGGGGCTCTAGAGGATGCTGGCTACATGAAATGAATCTAGATCCCTGAATGACAGAGTAGAGAAGAACCACATCTCCCAACTAAGACTGGTTAGATTTAGGCTGTGATTGAAGGAAAGGAACAAATCTTTGTAGTCCTTATGGTGACAGAGATTTGGAAGATGTGTTTTGTAAATTAAGACACTGATATGAACTGACATCTTGGAGAAGGAACAGTCAGGACAAACAGTCCATTCCATAGTGTGATTTTGTTAATTGTTCTGTCTCTTAACCTTGCTGTCAAATCCTTTTTTTTTTTTTTTTTTTGTAATAGTTTACCCAGAGTTGTTCATATTCAGGGAGAAAAACATACATTTTCCAAGCAAATAAGATGCTAAGTATGAAATACAAGATCAAATTATTTAATATCTCTTTTTTAAAATGAAGGACTGCCATGCCGATTATAATATTAACTAAAACATTCTTTCCATGCAGTAAAGTCGAAGGGACTAGGCCAAATATATGCCTAAGTAGAATAGGCTCTCTGAAGCATCATCTGCATTGCCATAAAAAAAGGATCATGGTTTTATTTCTGAGGCTTTGAGATGTTTTTGGGTTCCTCCTACCATCCTTCCTTTTGGATACTTTCACTCTTGGCAGTTCTGCCCCTTACAACTTCCTGCCTGCCTGGATGCTCTTTCTCAGCTTATCCCATTCAGATGGATGACTCAGCCGGATGGCCTGCTTGGCTTCCTATTTTGGATTTTCCATAATATCCTGTTTAACTTCTACATACTGAGCATGTGGGCCCGTCCTATCTTGTCCTTCACTGACTTGAACTCTCCCTGGTATATCACATTCTCAGTTCAAACTATAACTTCTGCTCATCTGGAGTGAAGATAGGGCTTCAAACTAAATCATAATCAGAAAGTTACTGAGAAGGTGTTAGGAATGTTTATACCCTCCCCACAATGTGATGATATTTGGAGATGGGAACTTTGGGCATTAGATGAATTTCATGATGAGTCTTATATGAAGACTCATCAGAGAGTTTTCTCTTTCTCTTCACCCATGCACAAAGAAGTCAGGTGAACACTCGGTAAGATGGCAGCCACTATGAGCCAAAAGCAGAGACCTCAGAGTGAAACCAACCTTGCTGGTCCCAACTTCTGGACTTCCCAACCTCCAGTCTGTGAGAAATAAATGTCTGTTATTGAAGCCCCCCAGTCAATGGTATTTTGCTGTGGCAGCCTGAGTGGCCTCATTCAGCAGATGATTAAAGTGAGGAAAGATTGTTATTTTATCATCCTGGTGATGGTTTATAAGGTAAATTGGACCACATGCCAAAAAGGATGTGGAGGTTCTATTGGCTGTTACAGACCATTATATATTATTATATAACCATTATATAACACTATGGAAACATTAAATGTCAAGTTAGGATTTGCCTGTTTTCTAGAAATGGTGTTGACTATGCTCCTTCTTATTAATGTTATTTAACTTTTTACAAATTTTGATGCACCTCATTAAATTTCACCTTATATAATAAAATCTTATCTCATTCAGTTATATCACTAAGATAAAGTATTGATTAGGACTAAAAACATATCAAGTTGTTTTGTTTCTAAGGTATCATGTGTAGACCTATTATCACATCCATATATTAAGAAAGCCTGTGATATATATTAATATATATTTTATTTTAGAGGATTCCTTGTAAGTCATAAAATGGATCTCAAGCTTATCTAAGCTGCAAAAGCCACCTTCTACAGTCAAAACATTAGGCAATGTACCTGTATAAACTAGCTGGGTAAGTCAAGGATACCCAAGAACAATTCTCCAAACCCAGTTAGAAACACTGCATTATATTAACCAATGAGATTCTGGAAAAACTTAGAGAGGGACCATTTGTTATACTGATATGCAATGGTACCAAAATGTGTTATGATCACGAAAGAGCAGTTTGTTGGAATAAAAACTAAATTTAAAGATCAAACATTTAAAGTCTGGAAAGACTAACTAGTTAAAATTTTTAAACCTTATATCTGTGTATCGAATGATAATGCCCACTGAACAGATGGAGGCAGGAAACTTTAGGTCTGTGCCCACATCTATGGAAAAGCAATATAAAGCAGGAGGCCAGCACTCAAGCTATCTTTTAAAGGATATTGGCATATCAGTAGCTTGAATCATATATTATGTTTCCAATTTAGTGACATTTTTACATTTACAGAATAAATTACTGAAAAGTACCTTGTATTACTTTGATAATCAAATTATTATGGAATACATATTTAGACAACATTTTATCATTTTAAAGTTCCTTTTTTTAATATTATCAAAATGCTAAAAAGCCTGCAAAATCCCACAATTAACTAAATATAGAAAGAAGACAGAAATAAACTTCATGAATTTTAAGTTTAAAAAAATGTCAAAATATAAACCCCAAAGTAAATGTTCCCATAAGGATAGTTTTATCGGCACTGGAATCATTTGCTTTATTTATTCAAATGATGAATATAGAATTGAAGGCAGGAACAAACTGAGGCCAATTAATGTTTCTTAGCCTCAATATGTACAGAAAAAGTATGAAGTACTAGCATTTCCAAGTAGTGTTTAGTTATGCTGGTCTTCGGACTGTTTGTCCTTTTCTCACCCTTGCCTTTCCATTTCAGAGAGATGCTGATTCCTGTAGGCTGTTTATGATGGGTCCCACTAATGCTGGATTCTTCCACCTGGATCCAGCCAGTGGGTGACCCAGGGAGGACTGGAAAGCATGAGCACAGAAGGAGCCACTCATTTTTCCCTCAGGTCCTTTGCCTCTAGCAGCCTCGGATGTAGCTGAGTCCTCCGTATTCTCTCTCTCTCTCTCTCTCTCTCTCTCTCTCATGTGACAAAACCTGCCATGATTCTGTATTCTCCTGGAAATTTTGAACCTCAGGCATCCCCTAGTTAACTCAGCTCTTGGCTTTATGCCTCCATCAGGGAGCAGGATCAGCTTCCTCTTTGTTTAATCACTAGGCTTTCTCAATGTCCCCTATACAGTTTCCAGCTCTTCCATGGCTTACAGAGATGACATTCTCTTTGTTTTAAATTCTTATAGAGACTGGTTGGAACTTAACTGGTGCATTACCTGTATTTCCTGTAAGATGTAGAAGTTTACTACTGCTTGTTAGCTCCCCTACAGAGACAAATAAAAAGACATACGGTGGATGTGAAAGGAAGCACAATAAAACAAGTATTTCTGTAAGGCTAAAGAACTGTCTCTCATTTCAGTAAATTGACTCCCTAGATTATATGCAGGTGATATTTATTATTTCTTAGTATACTACAATTTACTAGAAAATAGGTAGGTCTGCCTTTACCTTACTCCAAGGCAGTTCAAAACTCTAAGAACTTAAAGGGACTTTATTATAATATTCTGTACCCCTAACCACTTTGTGTTGGTTAGACAGTTTAAGCTCTTGCCTGGCATAAGTTATGAGGGTAAGTGATCTCTATAAAATAGCATTTTCCCTTTTTAACTACCAAAGGCTGAAAATAAGGCTCAGGGAGTCACTTTGTTCCTAAATTACAACCCAAACAAGTTAAGCCAAAGGCGGGAAAACACAATAAATTAGTGGACTATTATCAGGCCTTTGATGTAGTACAGCAGATGAGGAAGATTTTGTAATACTTTAGCATTTTTAACTTTACATAAAATCTTAGGTGGTGACATTATGGAATCATCAAAATAAAAATTAACCAAACATGAATGGACGTCTATGTATAATCTTCTACTGTGAATGCTCTGATAAAGCCTAAGCGTGTATGTTTCATCCATTAACCTCTAATATTGTTAGCTTCAGCATCCTCTTTGGTATTTACATCAAGAAAAGTCTCAAGCATGTTTATCCTGCTTTTTACTGTTAGTTAGCCACTTGTTTGTTTAGTGCCTACAATACTATTATCATATATATTTTTTCTAAGCAGTACAAATTATTTTTGTTAAGTAGAACTCTAATAATTTCCATGATTAAAACAATTTCCTGCCTGAAAGTATTCCATAATGGCTGCTAATAAGATGAAACATAAAACATCATCAACAGTAGAGCAACAGGAACTCTTGTTTGTTACTGGCAGGAATACAAAATAGTAGTTACTTTGGAAGACAGTTTGGCAGTTTCTTACAAACCTAAACACACTCTTACCATTTGATCCAGTAATTTAGTTCCTTGGTATTTTTCCAAATGAGTTGAAAATTTGTGTATACCCCCAAACTTGCACATGGATATTTATAGCTGCTTTGTTCATAACACCAAGACTGGTAAGCAACCAAAATTTCTTTTAGTAGGTGAATGGATAAATAAATTGTGGTGCTTACAGACAATGGAATGTTATCTAGGACTAAAAAGAAGAAATGAACCATCAAGTCATAAAAAGACATAGAAGAAACTTAAATGCATATTACTAAGTGAAAAAAGCCAATCTGAAAAGGCTACATACTGTATTGTTCCAAATATATGACATTTTGGAAAAGGAGAAATGAACTATGGAGACAGTAAGAAGACCAGTGGTTGACAGGGGTTTGGGGGAAGGAAGGGATGAATAGATGCAGCACAGAGTATTTTCAGGGCAGTGAAAATACTTCATATGATACCATAATAATGGGTACATGTTCTATCATACATTAGTACAAACCTATAGAATATACAACACCAAGAGTCAATGCTAATATAAGCAAAGGAGCTGGGGTAATGCTGTGTCAATGTCTGCTCACAATTAAAACAAAGATGCCACCTGGGACAAGACTAATTTGACTACCTTATATATTCATCTAAAACCCACCAGTTTCTCTTACATGACAGTCACTATTGTCCACACTGGGTCATTCAGTCAAGAATGAAAACATCTTTACTTCTGGTTTGTCCAAATTTATTTAGTAGCCTCTTCCAGCAACCTATATAATATTCATGGTTGTGATGATTTGTAAGTAGCCTGACCCAGAAGGTTTATACCTGTAATGATTTATAATAACTGAGGCCTGGATTTGTATCAGACAAGCAGAGGTGCTAGCCTGTGATCAAACACAGCCTATAATCCCAAATCCACAGCTCAAAGGACTTTTCATCCTGTTCTTTACCATATAAGCTTTCTGTTGTGTTCAGGGTTAAGACTGAATGAAGCCTTGACTAAAATCAAAATGGCATCTCACACATAGCAGGTATTTAATCTTTTTTGGATTGATGACTTGCATCTCCATTTTCCATTTTCCTTCTCTTAAAATTTTCCTGTACTGCTTTCATGTTTTTCTCATGTATGACTTTTGCTGCTGTGTGTTACACAGAATAATTATCTGTTAGTATTTCTTAACAAACCAATATCCTCTTTCAGTAAATATAAATACCAAGTGCTCTTCTTGAATTCTTGAAAGTTCAAAATAAATTAAAATTTTGTAATCACAAAATCAATAAACCCAATAGAATTGTGAAGGATAACATTTTTTTTCATGTTAATTTGAAAGATACAAATTCATTTATTGTTATTTAAGAAATAAATCAACTTTTCGCCTTTGTTCTCGTGATAGCTACATAAACACTGAGTTTGCTTGTATGTTATAAGAATTCCTTACTTAGGCTACATATAACAAAGAGCATGCTAGCCTTGTTAACCAAACATGCTTTCTCTATTTTAAAGCCAGAAATACGGTAAAACTGCACATGTTTTATAACAACATATCACATATTTTACAGATCACAGAATATGTTAATATGGTGAATACTCTTTCTTTCAATTTTCCTTGATACTTCTCCCGACCACACCATGGGGGAGAGGGTGCCCCCAACACATACATGCGCGCACACACACACACACACACACACACAC
This sequence comes from Canis aureus, assembly GCF_053574225.1. Classification (NCBI taxonomy): domain Eukaryota; kingdom Metazoa; phylum Chordata; class Mammalia; order Carnivora; family Canidae; genus Canis; species Canis aureus. The sequence continues at coordinate 78,906,930 of NC_135611.1, read as the reverse complement.
ACACAAATTCTGCTATGGCCCATCCGGGTCGTGTCCAATCTCTTCAGCAAATTGTGAACTTGGCTTAGAGGTGTACTGACTAATTGACAATCATGTGCTGAAATCTGTCCAAAAGTACCATCTTAATTATGAAGATTTCATATACTTCATTTCCAATAATTGCTCCAATTTCCTACACATGAAGATAAAGATTTAGTAGTGAGAATCATCGGAAATTTCTTTTCTGATTTAATTAGAAAGAAAAATGTGTAACCTCTGGCTTGTATTTGTTTTCTTCCTTTTTTCCAGAATTTTTAATTAGTTCTTTTAAAAAACTGAGGCTTTAAAAGAGACATTTTGGCTTCAAATGACTTTAAAATTAATACAAAGATTTTGAAGGATGGCACTTTTTAAATTATTTGTGCAGTTGTAAACAAAGCATTTAAGTCTGGTACAATCAGAATTGAGTCTATCATAGAGTTTATTTTTTATATGTCATGTTGACCAAATATAAGTTTTAAAATTATGAATTTTGGATGCATTCTTCACTTGGAAGAGATTCAAGAACTGGTCTAGTATAAACTTAAATGGGAAAAGAAGTGCTACAAAAATACAGATAAATCAGTCACTTTTTTTCTTTCTCTTTTTTTTTTTTTTTACAAAGTCTCAAGATGGAGAAATTGGGAAAAAATCTGCTTAACATACTGCTGGCTTGATGGTGGTACTATCTTGAGGGAGAAAAAGATAATGAGAAGAAAGCAGATGAAAGGAGTTCACAGAAATGTTGGTTCATCTCATGAACTGGTCTCCAAGAAGGAGTGAAGATCCAGATCCTTTTGAGAACGGAGTTAAATCTCTAGCACAAGGTGGTCAGTTAACTGAGAATGAAGAAATCACCCATAATTGTAGTAAGTCAGGAAATCAGCTCAAGGAAAGTAGCAACTAACAGCACAAGAACAGATTCCAGAGAAATCCAGAAGCTACAGTTCTCTTCCCCGCAGCCAGGCACGTGGGTGACTGCTCATTTATGCAAGGGAGAGTGTTGTTGTCTTAGAACCTATCCCTACTTTTTTCATTTTATTCTTTCTTCTAATTGAAAAGAATTTGCTAAGTGTAAAGTACATTCAAAGAATACTTTTTTGTTGTTCATTCAACACATTTTAATTGAGCATCTTATTAGGTGCTCAGCCCTGTTCTAGTAGATGGTTCATTGGTGAACCACTCAGGAAAACAATCTTGTTAACACAGAATATTGCAGTTTGAGAGATAGTAAATGAACATATAATTCTTCATGTATGTATAAATATATATGTATATATTTAATATATTTATATTATATATGTATATCATATTATTATATATTATATTATATATTTTATATATGTATATTATATATGTACATTATATATGCATATTATATATATTATATATGTGTTTATACATATATATTTATAAAACATAGAGATATAATTCACATATTTGTGCATTTGTGTGCCTGTAAGTGCCAAGGAGGATAATACAGCATGGTAGAGCAGATCTGGAGTATTGGAGGGGGAGATTTGCCATTCACACAGAGAAATCAGGAAGGATCTCTCTGATAGTGCAGATAAAGAAAGAGGGGAGGAGTTATGTGCACACCCAGGGAAGAGAATGCCAGGCGGAGTGAACAGAAAATCTGAAGGCATCAATGCAAACATGGCTGCAGCTGTTGAGGCCAGGTGACCAGAGAAAGTTGACTGAAGGACAAAGAAAGAATATGGTGTCAGTGAGGTAGTGGGGTGGAGTCTGTGTAAAGTCTTGGACACCGTGGTGTTTGTCCTGAAGCCATTAGAGAAATTTAGCACAGGAGAGACAGGCTCAGAGTGAGATTTTGAGGAATTGCTCCAGCTGCTGTTTTGGGGATCCACGGAAGGGGGGGTGGGGGCAGGGAAAGCAATCAGGTGGCCCGTTAAAAGGCGTTCTGCTGGGCAGCCCAGGTGGTTTAGCGGTTTAGCGCCGCCTTCAGCCCAGGGCTTGATCCTGGAGACCGGGGATCGAGTCTTGCGTTGGGCTCACTGCATGGAGCCTGCTTCTCTCTCTGTCTCTAATAAGTAAAAAAAAAAAAAAATTTAAAAAAGGCATTCTGCTCACCCTCCAGGGTTTGTATATTCATCTTTACAAAAATTGAAAACGCACTTGAAAACGCACCCTCAAGAAAGAAAGAAAATGCACCCTCTGATGTTGCCAAATGGCCGATGGAGATAGGAAAATCACACAATCACATGGGCTCATCCAAAGTGGTATGATGGGGTTTTAGAGAGAAAAAATATTCAAGGAACATGGGTGAACCACTGGAGCTGAAAAGTTCAAAGGTCGTTCAAGTTTGTATTTCACATCTCTAGCCTTTCAAGTAGATCAAAGATGCTTGTCTTTGTGTGACTGATTCGTGGGGCTGCCAGATGACCACATATGGTGGGGCGGCCTCTATTTTATGAGCCTGCCCTACCTGCTGTTCTCCTCGGGGGTTCTGACTTCCTATTTACCCTGCCTGTCTTATCCTGGCTGCTTAGTGCAGCATGGGGGGAGAAGGGAAACTTTGAATTGGGGTTTTCAGGGGATGCTGCAAATTTTTGGTGAACAAATTGTAAGAAAAACAGTGTCCTTTAACTCCATTCACCAGAGATTACAGGAAATTTCACACACAAAAAAAATGTTTCCCAGAAAATCACGTGGGGGTCTCCAGAAACCCTGGATTTGAAATGCCTTGATCTGATGCCCAGCCAAGCACCCCTATTAGTCTTGGCCCATGGAAATCTCAATCTTACTTTCTAGCATGGCAGATTAGACACATTTTCTATGTGTGAAATTTGGAAGGATCAGGGAAAAAATAAGGAAAGGACTACAGGGTAGAGAGGAAGAGTTGAAAAAAGTTAGGGAACAGAGACCTGCTATGATATCATTCATATATAAAGTTTGAGTTGCAGAGCACTGTTTATTTACAAAACGAGTTCATAGACAACTTTACCTCCCCAGACAAACTTTGTATCAGTAGAAATAAAGAAATACTAGAAAAAGTGTCTTTGATTTTCTTCCACCACTTTGTTTCTTAACTAAAATTATACATTTATTTAGTCTTTGAAGGTTTTTTTTTATTGTGTGTTTTCTGTGTCTACTGTAACATTACATGTCAACTCAACTCAAAAAAATCATGTAATAATGGGCTTGAATATTTAAGAAATTAGTGAATGGTTGATTCTCTTAAGTCATATTTTATAAAATTTTTGACTTATTATTGATGTGATATTTATCGTCAAAATACTATTATTCTAATGCTTTCTGTGGTATCTCAAGGTTTTTTTTTTTTTTTTTTTTTTGAGAGAGAGAGTGAGCCCATGTGGGTGGGACAGGGGGCAGAGTTAGATAGAGAGAGAACCTTAAGCAGACTCCACACCCAGCACAGAGCCCAAATCAGGGCTCAATCTCACAAACCTGAGATCGTGACCTGAGCCGAAATCAAGAGTCAGATGCTAAACTGACTGAGTCACCTAGGCGTCCCTGGTATCACCAGTCTTAAGCATTAAGTCTAGTCTTTTCACCTTAAGGCAGATCAGCCTACTAAATACCCACTGTCTATAATGTGTTGCTGCAAACAGTTCAAAAATGTAACTCTGAGCACTTTTTGCTTCTCCTTCTTGTACTTTGATTTAATTTCTTAAGCATTCCTGAAATTTTACTCTTTGTTTCATTTCATGATACTTCTACAAAGGAAAGTTCACTCCCTAAGTCACTTAGGATCATGGAGATCATTGGACTCATTTCATGCTATTATCAGCCTTCCACCATTCCCAGTTATGGCTTCCTTACTTAAAACCTAAGGAAAGCCCAGTGACTCTCCACACCACCTCACAAAAGCAGCTGTGAGGAAGAAGCACATGCAGGCATCTGCAATATCAACTAAGTCCAGTGAAAACAGGGTGTGCTAAAGAGCAGCAAAGAACACATACATGTACATGTCTCAAGAATACCGCAACAGTTTCTTGGCTTCTCACCATTAGAAGTGTTCGTGCTAAATAGACACTAAGAAGTAAAAGGCAAGGACATAAAGAATAAGCTTCAGGATATCAAGCAAAAGAAATTAAAAACAAAGAGATCAAAGCAATTAGAAAAGGATAGAGATAGGAGAGTCAAATTTCTTAATGAAATAGGAAAGCAAAAAAAAAAAAAAAGAAAGAAATAGGAAAGCATGCTGAGGGGCACCTGGATGGCTCAGTCAGTTAAGCATCTGCCTTCATCTTAGATCATGATCTCAAGGTCCTGGGATCGAGCCCTAAGTCAGAGTCAGGCTCCTGCTCAGTGGGGAACCTGCTTCTCCTTCTGCCCCTATCCCTGCATGTACTCTGTCTCTCTCTTTTTCTTATACTCTCTCTCTCTCAAATAACCAAAATCTTTAAAAAATGAAAGTATGCTAAGATATACCAGAGAGATGTGAACACTGAGTCTCAGAAAATGTCTGGTACAGAATGGTCAACACTAAATCTAAATGAAGTTATCAGATGTCAGGGACAGTAATAACTCTTCTGGACATTAAATAAAATTTTTTAAAAGGGGCTGAAGGGGAGAGGGGGACAATTTTAAAATTTGGGGTGGTTTTAGTCTTCTCCATGGCAGTATTTAGTGATGGAATATTGTTCTTAAAAAATCTGTAAAGTTTTGCAAGAAAAGTAGTGTGACCCAGTAGTCTTCAACTGCAGTAAATTCTTCTTCTAGTATAAAGGCAAGAGACATATCAAGATTCAAGAAATATAGTATTTATGAATGTTTCATTAAAAATTTTTATTCCCTGGGGTGATTGGGTGGCTCAGTTGGTTAAGCGTCCAAATCATAATTTCAGTTTGGGTCTTGATCTCAGGGTTGTGTGTTCAAATCCCCAGCTGGGCTCCATGCTGAGCCTGGAGCCTATTTAAAAAAAAAAAAATCAGGGACGCCTGGGTGGCTCAGCAGTTTAGGCCTGCTTCGGCTCAGAGGTGATCCTGGAGTACCAGGATCGAGTCCCATGTCGGGCTCCCTGCATGGAGCCTGCTTCTCCCTCTGCCTGTGTCTCTGCCTCTCTCCTCTCTCTGTGTCTCTCATGAATGAATAAATAAAAGCTTTAAAAAAATCACAAAATCGAAAAATTAAGAGATAAATCAAAATAAAGAGCTGAGAAATAATTAAGTCCTAGTAGGAAAGAGCTAAGGGCAAATACCAGCTATACTTACAAAGAAAATACAATACTATACATCGGGATCCCTGGGTGGCGCAGCGGTTTAGCGCCTGCCTTTGGCCCAGGGCGCGATCCTCGAGACCTGAGATCGAATCCCACATCGGGCTCCTGGTGCATGGAGCCAGCTTCTCCCTCTGCCTATGTCTCTGCCTCTCTCTCTCTGACTATCATAAAACAAACAAAAAACTATACTATACATCTTAAAATGTTGGGAAATGCCAACTTCCCTAGCAGCAATTGGGAAGTGCTAAGTGTGATGAGAGGAGGTTGGGAGAATGTTAATTGCTCTATCTCATCTTCATTAAAAATGAAGATTTTGGGGGTGCCTGGCTGGCTCAGTGAATAGAGCATGAAACTCTTGATATGCGGGTCATAAATTGGAGCCCCACATTGCGTATAAAGGTTACTTAGGAAAAAGAAAAAAATGACGATTTTTGGTATAGAGATATGCATCAAAATTGATTTCCTGAAAACAGGAATAAAACTTCTTTTCTAGGCCTCGTGCTACATGACACCAAACCCAAAATGACCATTTAGTAGATCATAAACTTCACTGAATTCTAAAAAGTTAATGTCTAGTTTTAATGTCAGGTTTTATTGAACTGTGATAAAAAGACTCACAGTAACAAAAACTATGTACGAAAGAAGAAACTCAACAATCTTGCTATTTCACAATGTTGTTAAATCACTACTGACTCATAGAGGAAACCTAAAACTTCACATTGCAGAATATCTAGAGATGAGAAGCAATGAAAACATGCCAGAGTTATGAGTTACAATTAATGTAGTGCATAGAGAAAAATTTATATAACTATGGGTGCACAAGAAAGAATCAAAATAAATTAAACCAAATTAAGAAGTTAATTTGGACAACCAAATGCAACTTAGGAATGGACATAAAATAATTTAATAAAAATGAAGGAAAATCAATGCATTTGAAGATGGAGAAAAGTAGAACTAATAAATAAATTCAGGGGATCCCTGGGTGGCGCAGCGGTTTGGCGCCTGCCTTTGGCCCAGGGCGCGATCCGGGAGACCCGGGATCGAATCCCATGTCGGGCTCCTGGTGCATGGAGCCTGCTTCTCCCTCTGCCTATGTCTCTGCCTCTCTCTCTCTCTCTCTCTCTCTCTCTCTGTGTGACTACCATAAATAAATAAAAAATTAAAAAAATAAATAAATAAATAAATTCAGGATCTTGAACATGTTGACTACCTTGATGTATGTTACAGTTTCTTTCATATGAAAAATGATGACAAACATGTTGTCTCCCAAAATTCCATTCAAAACTACATTTCTTTGAAGCCATATCATCTAGTTTGGTTCCTTATTTCCAATAATAGGACACTTAATTTCATGTGCTTGTGCTGCAAAGTCCCACCCCAGTGCCCATTTCTAAATATCCAAATTAATTGCTACTCCTCACACCAATCCTTAACCAACTCTAGTCTGCTTTTCTTCCCTTCTGAAAAGTCAAGTCTATTTAAATATAGCTTACACATAGGAAACTATATCATTTTAGTAAATACATGCAGTCGTATAAATAACACTATGGAACCATCACCATCATCGAGCTATAGAGCATTTCCATCATTACAGAAAATTCTCTCATGACCTCAAAGAGCATGAGACTCCAAATTCTTAGTCCATGGCAACCATTTTGATCTGATTTCTGTCCCTGCAATTTTGTCTTCTCCAGAATGTCAAAATAGAATTGTACATTATGCAGCCTTTTTTGGCCTGTTTTCTTTTACCTAGCATAAAGCTTTTGGGATTCATTCGTGTTGCATATTTCAGTAATTTATTCCTCTTTATTACTGAGGAGCAATTAATGGGCATCCGGGTGTTTCTGGTTTGGGGATATTATAAACAAAGCTGCTATAAACATTTGTGTATTTGTGTATACATTTTGTGGACATATGTTTTTATTTCTTTCGGGTAAACATCTAGAAGTGGGACTGCTGAGTTGTATAGGAAATGTATGTTTAAATTCATATAAAATTGCCAAATGTTTTCCAAAGCATCTACCATTTTGCATCCTCCCCAGAAATGCATGAGTTTTAACAGCTCCACATTCACACCAGCATGTGGGCTTGCCTTTATTTTTTCCCACTCAAATAGGTGTATAGCGGTGTTTCACTAAAGTTTTCAATTTGCATTTTCCCAGTGACTTAAGATGTTAAACATGTTTTTTACTTACTTATTTGCCATCAATATCTCTTCCATGGTGAAATATCTGTTCAAATCTTTTACCTGTTTTATTATATTGAGTTTCTTATTACTGAGTTGTAAGAATCCTTTATATATTCCAATAGAAATTATCAGATATGTGTTAGCAAATATTTTCTCATAATCTGTGGACTGTTTTCCCCTGCTCAGGGCAGAACTTACAAAGTTCGTGAATTAAAATTTCTCAATTTTTTCATTCATGTTTATGATATGTGTATTCCACTTAAGAAATCTTTGCCTTGCAGTTTATTTCAGTTCCATAATCTAAGGAATACATTAAAGTACACTTTTTGCATTTGGATGTCTCATTTTTATAGCAGAACTTAATGAAAAAGCTAATTCTTTTTTTTTACCTTTTCTATATTTAATTATTTTGACAAATTTATAAAAATTAATTCACTATATATGTGTGTGTAGTTTTCCTTCTGGACTACTTATATCACTGATATAAATATTTATCTTCTACAAATGCCACAATTGCCTTGATGACTATGAGTAATGAGTCATCACTGACTAAGTCACCCAAAATTGTTCTTTTGCTAGACCTTTGTTTCATATGAATTTGGAAAAAGGTTATCAATTTCTACGGAAAAACCTGATAGGTTGGTTGGGATTGCATTGAATCTGTCGATCAATTAAGGAAGAATTGGCATGTTAACAATATTGGGTCTTCTAGTCATCATGGTATATCATCCAGTTTTTTAGATCTTCTTTAAATTTTTCATCAATGTTTTATAGTTTTGCACACACATATAAATTAGTATATCTGTTCATATGTATTTCATGTTTTGATGCTATTGTATATGTAATGTCAATTTAATGTCATTTTAAATGTCAATCAAATATCAATTTCCAATTGTTCATTTCTGCCATATAGAAATACACTTGAATTATGAATGTTGAACTTGTACCCTAGGCAACATTGCTAAACATTCCTCTTAATTCTAACAGTTGTTTGTAGATTTGGAGAGATTTTTCTCTGTAGACAGTTTTATAATCTGTGAAAAACAATAGTTTTCTTTATTTCTTCCCAGTATGATGATGGCATCTGTTTCTTTTTCCCACCTAACTGTACAGGTTAAGATCTCCTGTGTAATGTGGAATAGAGGTGTTGAGAATAGATATCCTTAACTACTTCTCAGTTTTACAGTGAAAACCAAAAATATTTCACCATTAAGTATGATGCTAGTGGTTATTTTTTTTAATTTTTAAAATTTTTTGGAACCCCTTTACCAGTTAAGGAAATTCCCTTCTATTTCTAGTTTGCAGGAATGAATGATTGATTCTGTTATATACTTTTATGATATGTGCTAGGATTCTCCAGAGAAACAGAACTAATTGGGAGGTTGTATGAACCCACTTATTGGGTGGTGTCCTAGCTATCATCAGCATATCTTTTACCTATAAAGATGACTTAGTTTAAGGAATTGGCTCACATGATTGCAGAGGCTGACAAGTCCAAAATCTGCACTATAGACCAGCAGTTTGGAGACCTAGAGAAGAGTTGATATTACAGCTCACCTCTAAAGGCAGTGTACTGGAGGAATTCCTTCTTCCTTGTGTGTACATGTGTTTGAGGAATGTCAGTCTTTTTTCTTTTTACTCCTTCAACCGACTGGATGAGACCCACTTGCATTATGGAATGCAATCTGCTTTACTCAGAGACTGTTGATGTAAATGTTAATCTCATCTAAAAACCTTCACAAACATGGGATAGTGTTGACCAAGTATCTGAGTACCATGACCCAGCTAAGTTGACACATAAGATTAATCATCACTCTGCATGTCCTGAGATGATCACATGTGATCTTTTTTTTTCTGCTATTTTAGTCCCTGTATGATGAATTTGAGTGATTTTCAAATGTTGAACCATTGTGTCCTTCTTGCTATAAACTATATTTGGTCATGATGTATTTGGTCATTTTTTTTTTTACATTGCTGGATTTGATTTGTTAATATTTTCAAAGACTTTGTATCTGTATTCCCATTAGTTTCCTACTGCTACAACAAATTACTACAAAGCTAGTGGCTTAACACAATGGAAAATTACTACCTGCCATCTGGAGTTCAGAAGTTCAGAAATGGTCTTAGCAGGCTAATATCAAAGTGTTGGCAGGACTGCATTTTTTCTGGAGTCTGTTTCTTTGCCGGTTCCAGCTTCTGTTCTTGCATGTTTTACATCTTCGTAACTGAATCTTTTCACATATTGATATTACTTATTATTAAGCTACTTTTTGATCATTCTAACACATGGGACATCAAGTCGCATTCTGTTGATTACCTTAACACTTGAAAATACGTTGTTTTTCCATGCTATTTTCTGCATCTTACAGTTTTTAAAAATTGAAATATGTAAATTATATATAGAAGAAAAAATGCTGACATAAACAATTTTTATTATTTTTTATTTTTTTAGGTATTTACAATCATTATTTGTTCCATCTTTTTTCAGCATTTATAATTTTAACTTTTTGCATGTCATCCAATGTACATAATATATTAGTATAATACATATGTAATGATTAAAATAATTTATGAACAAATCTATATTAGAATTACATGCATGAGTATATATATATTTTTTAATTCTTTTTTTCTAAGGACTTTATTTCTTTTTTTCTTTTTTTATTTTTATAAATTTATTTCTTATTGGTGTTCAATTTGCCAACATATAGAATAACACCCAGTGCTCATCCCGTCAAGTGCCCACCTCAGTGCCCGTCACCCAGTCACCCCCACCCCCCACCCACCTCCCCTTCCACCACCCCTAGTTTGTTTCCCAGAGTTAGGAGTGTTTCATGTTCTGCCCAAATGAATGAGACCATATAATCGTAAACAATTTTTAAATCTGGAAATGGCTATGTCTTTTTTTCTGCCAGGTTGTTAATGTGAAGGTCTTGAGTCGATCTAGTTAGTAGTTGAGCTAGGTGAGCAAGGCAAGCAAAGTGTAGATTTTTTGTTGCTGCCATGACTCCCAGTATACCACAAGTTTAAACTCCTTCAGTGGTTGCCTCACGTTATATACTTAATGTGGGTCTGTTATTGCCACAGAGTTTTGCTATGTTCCTTCTTCACCCTCATTTTTAGAAGCTTTTGCACAATTGTACAACAGAAGAGTCTCTTTCTATGCTCCTATGCTAAGCTCAGCATGCTTTATCTATAAAATAGTAAATAATTTAGCCTTTCATGCTACATAGGATCTCTGTCTCATATTCTTCTTTTGTTTTTATTTTACAGCCCTTTAAAACAATGGACACCGTTCTTAGCTCATAAGCTTTACAAAAACAGTCCCCTGGGTAGAATACACTAACCCACACTTGGCCTTTAAAAATTCATTAATATTTTAGCTGATCTCATCTTAACCACCTCTTCCCTTTCTGTTCTTCCAAAGGTATAACTAGTTGACAGTTCCCATCTCTCTCAAAATAGCATGTCCCCTTTTGGAATTCAGTTTCCTTCACTGTGTTATGACCTCAGGTCTCAGGTTCAGGACAAGTGACAATTCCTAAGATCACCTGGCTCTATCTTATCATTAAGGCAGGAGTGACTTACTCCTGTGGCTTTTTCCTCTTAAGCAGAAGCGTTCATGTGGCTTCCTTCTCATGGGAGGAATGACTCAATAAATATTTAGTGATGGATGCATAATTTAAGAACTCACAGAATTTAAGTTGTATTCCTTTAGAATACTCTATTTCATATTTTAAAAATTATTTGTTGTATATGGATCTTATGCACACAGAGTACGGACTTTTGAGTATCCATCATCCCACACTTCCAGAGATAATAATAATTAACTAAAATCAAGTAGTAACAAATGTCAATTGTATTGTTTTATGACTAAGCAGTTTTTGGGAGAAATATGCCCCAGATAATTTAAGGGAGTTACAAATGTTTTATTCTTTTTTTATACAAGCTGGGTTGAGGGGTGCCTGGGTGGCTCAGCAGTTGAGCATCTACCTTCAGCTCAGGGCATGATCTCCCGCTGCCGGATCAAGTCCCACCCACATCAGGCTCCTTGAGGGGATCCTGCTTCTCCCCTGGCCTATGTCTTTGCCTCTCTCTCTGTGTCTCTCATGAATTAAAAAAAAAAAAAAATATATATATATATATATATATATATATATATATATACAAGCTGAATCGAATAGGAATGTTGTTGAATAATCCAGTATCTTAGTTAATAATAATTATATATTATTATTACTCATTCCCTCTGCAAACATTTGCTTATTTTCTATTATATACACTGCTAAATATTCTGAGGCAGGGGTTGAAAAACTGCAGTCAGGGAGACAGATCTGATCTACAATTTGTTTTTGTACAACTCAGAAGCTAAGAATGATTTTTACATTTTTGAATACTTATAAAGAAATGAAGTTATGAGACAGAGACCATGTTGGCTCCCAAACCCTAAAATGTTTATGCTCAGGGCCTTTATAGAAAGCATTTGCTGTCCTTTGTGTCTAAAGGATACAAATTTGGATAATATTTTGTCCTTGTCCTCAGAAGCCCCTTTCACTCTGGTAAAACAAATGAGCCATATAAATAAGTAAAGTGAGAATTAGAAAGTAAAGTGAAAAATACCAAATATCATTCTATAAAGAAATAGAGGAGGGAACAGTTACTTTCAGACAGTGGTGATGAGGGAACCTCTTTGGTGGAGAAGCATTTTAATAGAACAGTAAAATATGGGCAGAATTAATATATCCAGGGAACTAAATACACCAAATAAGCTATGGAAGCACAGGGTTAAGAAACAAGAAAATTGCCTTTTAACTTATTAACTGGAAAAAATCATGTGATCCATTTATTTTTCTATTCCCAGTCATTAACTGCCTCAATAAGATTCATTTTCAAATGAGATTTATTTTAATGTTTTTAGACTTTGACTTGATTAAAAAAAAAAAAAACCAAAATCTCTGAAACCTGTATTTCTTCTCAGGGCACCTATCACGGTAGCTTTAAGGGGCACCTGTTGGCTCAGTTAAGCCTCAGACTCTTGGTTTCAGCTCAGGTCATGATTTCATGGGTCCTTGGATGAAGCCCTGTCTTGCTTGGCACTCATCGGGGAGTCTGCTGGAAGGAAGATTCTCTCCTCTGGCCCTCCCCCTACTCGCTCACACTCTTTCCAAAATAAATAAATAAATATATTTTTTAAGATAGCTTTAACCTGGGATCCCTGGGTGGCGCAGCGGTTTAGCGCCTGCCTTTCGCCCAGGGCAAGATCCTGCAGACCTGGGATCGAATCCCACGTCGGGCTTCCGGTGCATGGAGCCTGCTTCTCCCTCTGCCTGTGTCTCTGCCTCTCTCTCTCTCTCTCTCTCTCTGTGTGTGTGTGTGTGACTATCATAAAAAAAAAAAAAAAGATAGCTTTAACCTTTAGGAATTCTCCATAAATTGTACTGCTGATGTTGAAACTGAACAATACTTCTTAAATTGGGAGCTGCAGGTACCCTCCTGTTACACTCATGGGTAGACAACCCACAGACCAGGTATGGCATCTATACCTAAAACATTTAATTGTATTACAAAATTCGAGCAAAGGCTCTTTTGGTTTTGTTGTCGTGTTGTTAATAATGTCTTTGAGAGTTTTGTGGAGTACATACACCAGAATCAGCAGAAGACTGTATGCCATGTCAGCTAATCTTTTGCTTTTTTATGAAAGCCCGAAGAACAGAATGTTTCAGTGGGCAAGGACTAAATAGGTAATCTAGTATTTTTATGATAATTAGAAACTCAGCATGCCATTGACATCACAAACTCGAATGATGCTGTGGCAAAAGCAGACTTTGCTACTGTCACTGGCCCTCGAGGCTAATTCTTATCTATCCAAATAACATGCAACATGGAAATTTGAAGAGTTTTCATTGGCAGCCCATTTAGGCTTTCCTTTTATTTGATAGACTAGTATGATAGCCTACAAACCACTGTTTTGCTTTTTTGCTTTTGATTATACACACTCACACCGTCATTAGGTCTTCTTGCCACAACCACATTTAGTCAAATGCTTTATGTAACTAGGATGGATTTCAGGAGTTTAAAAGCTCCTCCTGTGTATTTGCCTTTTTTATTCACCTCTATTTCTTAGTTGTTAAAGACCTCATTCTCTATTTTCAGGATGCTTATAAATTACCAGACCTGCTAAAAAAAAAGGGGTGCTGAAGATGAATCTACAAGGACAGATTGATCTATTTGATGGTTTCAGAGTGGGTAAGCTGCACACTGCTGGAAGACTCATTAATGATATGCTAACTGCTATGGATGAGAAGTGCACACCCCAGAGTTGAAAATAGTGACTTTTTCTAAGAGCTACAGATGGTCTACAGGAATTGGCTAACCACATCCATGACTTCCTGGAACTGAATATTGGTGAGTTTTTCCTAATGCTAACTCTAAATCTTTCCACATGGTTCTCCATGGGCTCCCCTTTTCACACCTTTGACATTTTGTTCTTCCCTTCAGCCCAATCAGCCCCACATCATATGACCTTCTGAGGTAGAGAGTCTTCTTGGATCTTTCACTTGTCCTCATTTCACTGACATGGATTGAACCCTTGCTGCCTTAAGGTCTCCCCTCTTGATCTCGAACCTTGTTCTGGGTGTCAAAAAAGTGAACACTAAGAGGTATTCTAAATGACACTATTAAAAACAGACAAATAGGGCTCATGGGTGGCTCAGCCCATTGGGCATCTACTTTCAGCTCAGGTCATGATCCTGGCGTCCCGAGATTGAGCTCTACGTTTATATCTGGCCTCTTACTTAGCGGGGAGCCTGCTTCTCCCTCTCCCTCTGCCCCTTCCCCTCTAGTGCTCTCTCTCACTCTTGCTCGCTCTCTCAAATAAATAAATAAAGTCTTAAAAAAAACCAAGCCCCCAAACCCTTGCTTCTCCTGGAAGCAGTATGGAATGCCTCTCACTGGGAAAGTCACAAACAAACAAGTGGGAAGTAAATATTAGGAAGTTAAATATTTCAGTCTGATCCAAATAGGTTTACACAAACACAAATTTAGCTATAATTTCCACAACAGCGAGTGTCACAAAATAACGAAAAATGTTCATCTCTATTATTAGAGTGTCTTTCTTGGTTTATCTTCTAACGGTAGTGATTTTTATATTTTGAGATGAGTATATAGATTATTGGCTTAAACAGAAATTTCTAATCAAAAGCCTCGAAACCTGTGAATTTATACAAGATTTTTAAAAATAAAAAAGTGTGAAGGTATTAAGATTTGTCTCAGAAGAGATGCTTTTCCAGAGATTCACAATAAGTATGACATTTAAGAAAATCATAACACTACCCTTTAAGTGGTAAGCATCAGCAAAATAAAAAAAAATTTTTTTGATGTTTATTTAAAATACGAGTTTTTACAGTGGAAGAATAATAAACCTAAAGCCTGGGAAACTTTTTGCTAAAAATCTTTCAGACAAAATGGTCTGTTATTTTCACTTTTGTGGCATCATTTAAACTCTATTTAGTGCAAATTTGAAGAATAATCAAGAGAAATTTTTCCAAATTAAAAAAAAAAAAAACAAAAAAACAAGACTTTGTTGGGAGCAATTCAATAAAAGTACAAATAGGCAAATAAAATATCTTTCAAAGTTAACTTCAAGGTCATTTTCAAAAATACTTTAAAAGTTGAAGCTCATGTAACTGGAGAATATTTGATAGAGCCCATGCTGTAGGCTTGACTAAATCTATTTTGGATCAAAAAGAGGCAGCCAAGCTGAAAAAAAGGTGCCCATATCAAACTTGAGGAGTGGTAACCTGTACCAAGGACATTACTCATTGTGAATGACCCAGCAACCCACTGCATCATTTACCAGGAATACTCACCTCAAACAATAGGCCTCCTGATTTCCTCTGTGTGCTCAATGGGGTGGTAAAAATGGAAACTTTTACTTAAGAAAAAAAAAAAAAGGTCTAGTGGTTTGAATATCTTTTTTCTAAAAAAAAAAAAAAAAAAGACAATAGGAAGTGACTTTGAAAACTTACTACATGCATGAACTCTAGGTTAATCTGGAAAACCACAAACCCAGATGTGCAGTGAGGGGACCACAGTTTTAACTCAGTCTTCAGTGATTATTTTTCTCACTGAGAGGGGAAATGAAGATATCCAGCAAAGGGTCAACCTTGGATGTGATGAATTAATTCTTTTTTGTCCTCAGTGTTAAAGGATGTTTAACAGAACTGCTTTATCTAGAAGAAACTTTTTTTATTTTTATTTTTTTATTTATTTTTTTTAAGATTTTATTTATTTATTTATGATAGTCACACAGAGAGAGAGAGGGAGAGAGGCAGAGGCACAGGCAGAGGGAGAAGCAGGCTCCATGCACCGAGAGCCCGACCTGGGATTCGACCCAGGGTCTCCCGGATCGCGCCCGGGGCCAAAGGCAGGCGCCAAACCGCTGTGCCACCCAGGGATCCCTAGAAGAAACTCTTTTTAAAGCTAAGTAATATCAATCAATAATTGCAAGAAGAAACTCCAAAGGTTATCACTGTGTATGACAAAGTGACAAGACCACGATCACTGCAACTAAGAGAATATTGAGAGCTGAAATAAGAGAATTGCTATGGGGATGATGAAAGTTTTGAGTTTGACTTCAATTAAAAGTAATGATGTTTACAACGTCTTTGTTAAAGACAAGAATAGCATCATCATTCACCATTCTTCACTGTAAAGAGTTATTTGACGAGGAAATGCCAGAGACTGTAAAAGTGAATGCCCAGTGGAGCACAGAGCTTTCAGTCCTGTCATATGTCTCAAATGTACACACAACCCATAAGATCTCCAACAATGGTACTGTGTACATACACTATCTTGTACTGTCTTGAATGTCTTGAACATTATGGGCATGTTTATTTAATTGTTCTTACAATATAACTTACACATCAGTAAAAAAAATGGGGTTGTGATCTTGGTATATATATATATATATATATATATATATATATATATATATACATTTTTTTACTGCGATATCAAGGGATATTTCTGGGTCACGGAGCCTTCCTCAATTCAGTCTGTTTTGTATTTAAAAATCAAAAACTTGAGATCCCTGGGTGGCTCGGCAGTTTAGTGCCTGCCTTCTGCCCAGGGCGTGATCCTGGAGTCCTGGGATCGAGTCCCATGTCGGGCTCCCTGCATGGAGCCTGCTACTCCCTCTGCCTGTTTCTCTGCCTCTCTCTCTCTCTCTCTCTCTCTCTCTCTCTCTCTATTTCTCTTTCATGAATAAATAAATAAAATCTTTAAAAAAAATCACAAACTCACTGTAATAGTATCTTATGCATCAACCAAGAAATATAGAAAACAATTTCTCTAAGTGTAAGCATTGGCACTTAAACATGTAAATAATTTATACTAACGCAGCACAAATATATTACTGCGTAGAATGCAAAATTTAAAAGAATCATTAAGATAAAATATGAGAGCTATTATCTTCAGTGAGTCATCCAAAACATCCAGGATATAGTTCGCTCTTCTTTTAGGTCTACTTCACTGAAAATCTTTTCTCAAGAAAGGATTTGGCATTATTTCACTGTCTGCGAAATGTGTGTTTTCCAGGTATTTCCACTAAGCCAGCCACAGGAGTGACCAGTGGTCTCTCAGTCAGGCTCCCTTGTGAACAGTGGCTTTGAAATAAGATGTTGATGTTTAGAAAAAAATCAATATTAGTTTTCAATGAATGTTGGAAGTCAAAAGTTAATGAATAAAAGAACAACACTGAGGGTGTAACCCCGCTTTGCTTACAGCATAAATATTGGATACTCTTTTGGGGAGAGAATCAGTTCAGTGACTACTAAATGAATGAGTTTGGCCAAGTTACTTAACCTGTCTGTAAAACGATTCCCTCGTATATCCTATGAGAATAATGTACTTACCCCTTGGGGTTGCTTTTTTTTGAGACTGTGAATGCTGCCGAAAGAGGGAGTTAGCTCATCTCGGAGGTCATCCAAATCCAAACTGGGGTGAATTTGAGGAATTTGAGGCTCACTGGGCAAGCTGAAAACAGTAAACCAGAAATGAGCTCCAAGGAGGCTGGGGAGCCCCTGGACGGAAAAGGGAACAAAACATGCAGCAGCCGCAAATGAACATGACATTAGTAATTGTCAGAAAAAGGGGCCTGCAGAGGTGACACAGTCTGTGGAATTCAGAATCAGCGGAAGCAGGGGCTAGCACCAATGGCTGAGTTTTACGTTTTTAAAGACCCTACTTCCAAATAAAGTCACATTCTGACGTACTGGGGGTTAGGGCTTCAACACATGAATTGGTGCGGGGGCACCCAATTCAGCCGGTAACAAACAAATGGCTTAACCAGTGATGGCAATGGTTAGTCACCAAAGACATCTCATGATATAATATGTTATCCCTGCCAAGGTCCATATCCAATGTTTTCAAAAAGTTCTCAAACCACATCCTTCAAAACCTAATCACTTGTTTACTAGATTTTAAATTAAAACAGTTATACCTATATATCAGAGTTTCTTAACATGGTGAGAACAAAAGTATTTTTTTTTTCTTATAGTGAGTAGGTATATATTTGCAACCACATAAAGAAACTTGACATTTCAGTTCTCAGAGCAAACACATCATTTTGGTCCAGCTTCAAAACCACTGAAAATTTCTTATGGGTTCCCATGTCTCCTTTGAAGAGTGTAGGTTGAAAGCCCCTGTTTTAGTTATTAACCTTCTTAAAAGAAAATCTCTGGTGAGATTATTTTCTACTGTCTTTCAACTTTGTGGTTCTCTGATAGCACTTTAAAGCTGGCCTTTAGAAAATAGGTGGCTCACTCAAGGCTCACAAATGGTGTGGTGGACACATGTGGACACTCAGGGGCCTCGTCTTCTTTTTTAGAAAAAACACTCTATTCTTTGGTGGAGAATTCTTTTTCACTGAGTGCACACAGGTCAGTGGAATTATGAATGAAGGTGCTCCGGTTGCTCTCCTGACGAGGTGGGCACTTTAGCAAAGCCAAGCTAGCTGAACATTCTCTCTCTGCAACTTACATTTTAGCCAAAATAAGAAATTCTGATAACATTAGAATTCATTTGCTCAGTCGTTGCGGCTACCAAGAACCCAGGTGCTTGTTCTCAAGCTTGGTTTTTCATACTTTCATTCAGTTCTGGGGGCACTCCCATGACCTAATGGCCAAGTTCCTTCTGTTATGTAAGATATCTAGTGTTAGTTTCTGTTACCTGCAAGAGAGAAAAAAAAAATCATGATAATACCAACCACATTAATAAGATTTCCAGACAAGTAACATCTCTATATGGCTCTCCTACTGCTTCTTTCAGGAAACCTCACCCCCTTATGCCATCTGAGAATGGAAAAATCTTTGCAAAGCTAAGGAACTCCTCAGGGTGAGGCATTAGGAGGCATGGAGGAGACTGAATTGTATATGGCTACTTTATCCTACAGCTGAGAATCAACTAAGCATTTACTTTTTTTAAAGATTTAATTTTTTAAATTTATTCATGAGAGACAGAGAGAGGGACAGACAGACACAGGCAGATGGAGAAGCAGGCTCCATGCAGGGAGCCTGATGTGGGACTCGATCCCAGGTCACCAGGACCACACCCTGGGCTGAAGGCAGCGCTAAACCACTGAGCCACCCAGGCTGCCCTCAACTAAGCATTTAGAACTGCAGTCCTCAAGTATGACTGGCTACACAGCCAACTCATTTTGGAGGAGAACCTAATTTATTCATCTTTGTATGTGCCTGTGTCTCTAATCTATTTTGAGTCATTTGGTGCTTCCTAAGCACAGCCTTGGGGAACTGTGAGAAAAAAGCAAAGTATCAGCCCCTACTTCCAGACCTATTCTGTCAGAAACTCAGGGTCTGGGACCAGCAGTTGGTGTTTTACCAGCCCCCTTGGTGATTCTGATGCTCACTGAGGTTTAACTACCTCTGGGCTAGGTAAAGGGCTCAAACTTGAATGGGATTCCGTACCTCAGTAATAGACTTGACATTTCTGTCCTAGAGAATCTAAGAAATCCTTAAAGGCATCACTCTAAAGGTCTTGTCGCAGCTGGGCCACAGAGCTCCTCCTCCCTCTACCCCAAGCCTTTCTTTGACGGTTGCTTCAAGAAGAAAGAAGAATGGTCATTAGAGAAAAGCAAGAGGTCTGAAAATAGAGCAGCACGGTCATTTAGGCGAAGCCTGCAACCCCATTTCCGACTATTCGATTGTTTTATTTGCCCCAGAGGCACTACTTCTCACACATTTGGCTCCTCTCTTTAAAAAGGAACCCCAACTAATCATTTTCTTGTGCTTCAATGCACTACTCTCCCAAGTATTCTTTTAAATTGAGTGAAAATTAAACCTAATGCACACGGTTCCATAATAACATTTCTTTTAATGAGACCCATGTTCTAATGCAAAGGAGTGCCCTACTAAATTAAAAGTAGAGAAATATATAAAACACATAATCTAGCACATGAAACCAAAAACCTAATTTATTCATTCATTTCACTAGACAATGTGATGAAGCATAACAGGAACATGATAAAATGAAGCTGCGTTCCTGCCTCCTTCTCCGGTTTTCCTTTCCGACTTGGAAAAGGTCAGCGTGAGAAAAACTTGTCCTTAACATCTACTTCCCAGTAAAGCAAAACCAGTGAAAGCAAATATTTTACATGTCCTACTAATCTGAAAATCTAATTGTAAATTTAAACACACACACACACACACAACCTCTTCATTAGATGTAATCTTTTTAACTTCAAATATCTTCAACTTTAAAAAAAAATTATTTTTAGCAAGGCTGGGATGAATTCCAAGTAATTCAAAATCGCTATCAGAATAGTACTTTAGTTATAGGTTAAAAAACCAAGCACATAATCTGCAGTGTTTTATGAGGTTATTAATTTGAATTATGGAATTCTAATTGCCTAGGAGCTTGCCCATAAACCACTGCTCTCCTCTGGCAAGATGGAAAAGAACACAAAGTATTCCCACCAGGAAGCTTGGAAGCTTGTCAGAACCTACAAATGTTTCTCAAACTTCATGGTTTCTTTCAAGGCTTTGGATATTTTGCAAATCCTCTGATCAAAAAGTAACCATGACCTCAGAGGGTTGTGTGTGTGTGTGTGTGCACGCGCGTGCATGCACATGTGTGTGCATATGCGTGTGTGTGTGTGTTTAGATTTTTCTCAGCATGCTTTATGCACATTGAGATACTGACAGTTCAAGAGGCCAGAATTATGTCAACTCTTCCAATAGCTGAGGTATGCTTGTATTATAATGATAACTAACTGGACATTATTTAATGTGTGTGTATGGGGGGGGTTACATGTACATGCTGTGTTTACTTGTATGCATGTGAACACACGCATGTATACAAGCATTTACCCTGCATGTGTACAATTAAGTACTACTGTGTTTCCACTTTTTATTTCAGCCTACAAAAATGCAAATTGGTTCAAACTTACTTGCTGGTATATGGTACACTGAGGTCACAAATACTGTTTTGAGATAGATTTTTCTATGAAAGGCACCCAGCTCGATAATTTATTTTCACCCTTTTTCATTTTTTAGAAAGTGTCTATTTTCTTAGATTTTCATGACCCAAATATAAAGCTCTTCACTCCACTCATCACATCATTCAGTTGCCCTACATGCAGTTTGGACTGTGTACTGGGAATAAGAATAATTTTAAACTTGTTTCCATAAAACTACATGAGGTCCAATGTCAAACCACACAAAATAAATATCAACTAGTGGGGTAACATTATAAAAGTAGTAGTGATCATTTTTAACTGCGTGTATGGGCAGAAGAAACTTGGCCATAGCTAAAGCAAAAAAAAAAAAAAAAAAGAAAAAGGAAAAAGAAAGAAAACAACTTGAAATGAAACAATTTTATAAACTTCTTAGGCAAACACTCTTACTTTCTGCACTGTGTATCCAGAGTCTGTTTCCTGCTGGAATCTTGAAGTAGATTTCAAAAACTAATTAACAAATCCATACGGTACTCCCTGGGTAATTAACAAGAAAATTGCAGAGGGATCTCAGTAGTTTATGGGATTTTAAGTATGGGTACTTGGAGTGGAGGATCAGTCAGGCCAACAATGTATTGAAAAGAAAGGTATCTTTATTCAGGCCTCTGTGCAAGTCCACGGCCCCTCTAGACCAACCACAATCTACCAGACGGTGAGACCAATCATTCAGTCACAGTGTTGCTTAATTGGCTTGATTTGGTTTTGGTGTTGAAGTAGTTTTCTTCCAATGAGTAGGTGGCTCAGTGAGAATCCCAAAAGAAAACAGCTTCTAAAAGAGCTTTTGGTACTTAGAGGGTTAGGAAAAATGACAAGAAGAAGCATTTTCCTGGAGTAAATATTATTCCTTGGAACAAATCAAGGTATTGAGTCTAATGATAACAACAAAAAAAAAAAGTTAAGAAAAATTCTGTACAGCAGCAACTGGGATAACTTCTGAGAAATTACTTCTAGTGACATTAAAACAGTAAATATTCAATCTGATTTATGGCTGTTTTTCCTTTTGACTGAAAATGTCCAATGTATGTGGCTTGAATACATGTTCTTGTCTCAAATATTTTACCACACACATTTCCACCTACTGTGAAGGCAAACACATTTTGACTAATGTTATTGCTTGTGAAAATTTTCCCTATGACTTGAAATCCTAACTCTGTGTTTCTTTTAAACATTCACATTTATAAATGGGCAATTGTTAAACCCACTTGCTATTTCTCTTAGAGTTACCATAATAAGGGTGATACAGTAAGTAATCTAACCTTTCAGATACTATGAATTTTCCATTTTGTATTTGAGAACAGCACTTAGGAAGAAAAGAATCCTTGAGAGTGGGAAATTTTAAGAATGATTCTTAGATGCCAAGGCCTCTCATTAACATTTCTCCAGTGAGGGTGTTTCAAGTTGTTTGAAGTTGTGTTTTGTACAAAGAAGCAACTCAGGTAAAACTTGTCTGCTCTTATATTTTAAGACCATTGGCAAAATGCATGTTCATTTAACTGCACTTAGGGACTCACCAAACAGAATTAAAAAAAAAAAAAACAACAGTCTATTCTTCTGGTGTTACAGATGCAGTTTGGCCAGAGCACTTCCTTACAAGTGAGTAGGACACCATTCTCAAAAGTCTTATTTGTATGTGGTGTTTAGGACCACTTTATGTGGAATGTGAAGTGTTTTATGAATAAGTCCCACTCCAGATGTAGGAGTGGATCCCAGAGGGTGTGAGCCAATCTCTGTCTCTGGCTCAGGCTCAGAGCCAATGCTAAACTGTACTTCATCCAAGTATAACCTCAGAAGGCTTTGCAGACCCCAGTGGTCCCAAATTACCTAGCAAGGTGTTGTAAAGTGCCCGGATGAGAGTCTGTGGCCAATGGTCACACAGGTCACACAGCCCAATGCTCCTAGATGCTCCAGTAGGAGCCTGGGACCAGCTCTGGAAGCATTCTGATGAGACACTGCCCCACACATCAGGAAAGCATGGGCTCTGGCAGAGTTCAAATTATGGCTGTGCCGTTATTGACTGTACTGCTCTAGGAGTACAGCTAAATTTTTCTGAGCATCATGCAGATTCTGAGTAAAATGCTTGTGCTGGTTAATATGCTGTGTCGCTCAGCTCCAGTTCACCCTCTGTACTCTGCTTTGAATGGCTGGAGCTGGGGCTTTGCCAACTACATTTCATCATTGCCAGCTGGCTTCTTGTTAGGTCATCCAAAAGAAGGGGAAGGGGAGGGGAAAGACCTTCCTTCTTCCCTTTTCTTTGCAGTTCTGAAGGACTCTAACCCCTGGCGGTGACAGTTGGCTCCAGTTTTCAGCTCCTATTGGCACGGACAGAACAAGGCTCATGGTCCTTCAGAGGTATCAGCCTCTGACAGGAAGTCCAAATCCCAGCTCCTCAGCAGCCATCACTTGGGCTTCTATACCCTGATGCTCTTAACCTCTTCATCTCCCCAACTGTGGGATGGCAGCTGCTTCTTAAATTATATTCATCTTCCCCTTTCTCTCATTTAGTTAACCAACACCTGTATATCTACTGCCTACATTAAGTTCTCTTTCTCTCTGTTGAGATACCTGGGGTGGTTTCAGGTCCTCTGAGTGGCCCGTGACTAATACAGTGTGAGGTAAATGTTTAAAATGTTTATGTGGATTACTTGAGATACTGGATGTCAAACGTGCATTACACAGCATGGTATGGTGGAGATTAAATAAATGGCTCCTCTCTCCATTTGTAAAAGCTGTCTCCTTGGCAAAACTCCTCCTGTCCCCACTACAGTAAGCTCTTATAAGTTGGCTTTAGGTATAGAATTTTTTGAGAAAAGAACTCTGGCTTTCTCACTCTCTGCAAGTCTCTATAAAGAACAGAATTATAGAAGACATTTATGATCATGAGGCCCTTGGCCCCTTTTTTTTGAGTATTTGTGAAATTGCACAGCTAAAGTCATCTTTGCATATTCAAATAGAAAACCTTGTCTCAGAAAACATTGTTATTGGCCACAATGGTAGTACCCTGATGTGCCATCAGAAGTTCATGTACTTCTTCTTCTTCATAATCAATTTTCAATAATCATTGATAAGATCTTCTCATCAGTGAGCCCTGATTGTCTGTAATACCAAGGTCAAGGTCAAGATTATTCACTAATCTCCTCCTAATCTACTCTTGTATTATTCAGAAGTTATCATTACCTCATATCATTATTCATGTCAAATCAATTTTTATTTCACTCTTGCTCCTGCCCTTCCCACTCTCTGAAATGCTTTCCCTCTTCTCTACATTTTATTCAAATCCATCAAGACTCATCTGAGACAACCTTCTTCCAGCCCACCGAGGTATCGCCCATAAATTCCTGTTATACCTATTGTAGTTTCTTGTTAAAAAAGCAATTGATTATTCTAACTAGAAATCTTATCAGATCATTTAAATTTAAAAAAAAAAACCCTTATGGCATGGACCATTATTTTTTAATCAGGACTCAGATAAATATGAAGGCTTGAAATAAACATTTGCCAGCTGATTGGCCAACCTTTAATATTTTTATGATGAAGTGTGTCATTAGGCTTCCATTTTTTCCAAGGGCAAGGCTGAAATAAAAAAATAAGTATACATATAATACATTTCTGGAAATTTATCAGTGCAGATTATTACAATAAAAGTTTTAGAATTTTCCTAATTACACACTCAGTAGATAACTATTTTTTAAAACAATAACCAGAACCAATACTTTCCTTTTCTATGCCCTGGACTGACAATTCCCCCTGCATAGATGCAGTATAAAATATTTGCAATCTAACCACAATCTTAATGAACTGAAATTTTGACTGGAAGAATTGAAGTGCTTGATCTTGTACTGTTTTATTCATGAAATGGATAGTGTAATGCAACTAGGCACAATTCCTTATACTCTTGCACAGAAACTAAATTTGTGAAATGAAGAGTCAATCTCTTTGGTTTTCAATTCTCAGTCATTATGATGATAGACTGAGCGGATGACATAAGTTCATGCCTCTGAACAGCTCGGGAACCCAGAGATGGTTACTCACTCTGAAACATGTGCAGATAAGAATGACTACAGGAACCACCTGCACCTGAAATGGACCAACTCTGGCTAGTTAAAAAGCCCTAATTGTGCCATAACTAATTCTCTAATTTAATAAATTACATAACATTTTTATTTGTTCTATGCCAATTATCCTCTAAGTATATGAACAACTTGAAAGCATAAGATGGATAGAGAAGTAAGTGAAAACATTAAGTCTGCATTCAGCTTGACTTTGAGAACATGTGGAAAGCCCCGACTACCGTAAAGACTTACAACTTCCTGGTTTCTACCACTATAGTATACACATATTGTTCTTTACTTCTGATCCACAGGTAGGTTATAAAATCAGAGAGTTATGATGATGGGAACCTAAAAGCCAAGTATTTTTTATGAACCAGAGGGAGAGGGTAATATAAGATTCATGAATATTCTCTATTCATTTGAAACATCTTTTATTATGATGATGATGATGATCATTATTATTATTTACAGTGCACTTGGAAATACAGTACTGTGCTTATGATCAAGTTTTTTAGTGGGGCACCTCAGTGGCTTAGTTGGTTAGGCATCCGACTCTTGATTTCAGCTCAGGTCATAATCTCAGGGTCATGAACGCAGGGTCGTGGGATTGAACCCAACATTGGGCTCCGTGCTCAGCATGGAGTCTGCTTGTATGTCTCCCTCTGCTCCTTCCCCTGCTTGCTCTCTTGCACTCTTTCTCTAAAATATTTTTTTAAAAACATCTTAAAAAGGAAAGATCAAGTTTCTTAGTAATTGTTTATATCTCTTCTCCATAACAAGGGTACAACATTTTCAAAGAAAATATTTACCCTCCCATAATGATGATGAGTCCAGTAAGTAAAAACATGTATGTGCAAACCAACAAATGAACCAGACAAACAAATACTTGCTATAATTTTCATTTGCACAAAGTATCTTAAAGAGTGCCTCTAAAGTCAACAACATTTAATGGTACATATGCAGAATGAACTTTCTAAGCTGAATCTTTATATATATATATATATATATATATATATATATATATATATACACACATAGTGATAGAAAGTCTGGTCTATTGTCAGAGACACTTCATTGATCAGCTTTGATTTTTTTAAAAGCTAGAGAATATAAGCTTGTAAAATTATATGTGGTTTGGGAACATAACTGTCTTCAGAGCAGTAAGTCACATTTGTAGGAAACACTGAGTTGAAATTTCAAAATATTTGCATGCTGTTAGAAATTCATAACTTTCTAAATTTAAGTTAGTTTCAAAACTTGGCTTGTATGAATCTCCTAATTCTCTGAAAATTAAAAAAAAATGTAAAGCTACTAAGTTTTAGAGTTCTTTTTTCTCTTGGAATTAACTGATAGACTATAATTCACTTTCAACTACAGATGATTTTACCTGCTCCTGGGATGTAAATCAAATACTAAAGATTCTGATATACCCTGATTCATGTGTATTAGTTTTCTATTGCTGCTGTAACTAATCACCACAAACTTAATGGCTTAGAAATATGCAAATTTACTATCTTACAGTTCTGGAGGTCAGAAGTTAAAAAATGATTCTTATGAGATAAGATCAAGGTACCGAAGGCTGCACTCCTTCTGGAGGCTCTAGTGTATGGTCCATTTCCTTGACTTTTCCAGCTTTTGAGGTTGCCCACATTCTTGGCCTCCTGGCTCCCCTCCTCCATCTTCAAAAAAGCAACAGCAAATTGAGTCCTTCTCATACCACATCAATTCAAACTTTCTTCTGCAATCGCATTTCCCTCTGAGTCTTCTGAGGTCTTCTTCCATTTTTAATTACCTTTGTGACTACACTGGGCCTTCCTGGATAATCCAAGATAATCTCTTCATTTCAATGTCCTTAGCAAAATTACATCTACAAAATCCCATTTCCACGTATGGTAACATGTTGGTAGGTTCCAGGGATTATACTTTGCTCTCTACTTTTTGGAAACATTCTTGGAGATACTCATTGAATCAGCGTCTGATAGGACAGTCTTCCAATGAGGATAGTTAATATTTTCCTAGCATTTTTAAAGCCACCTTTAAAACCAATAACCAAGTTAACAGGAGAATGAAACTTCAATTATTCGTGATTGTTTTACATGAGATATATTCTATAACCACTTAACCCACTGCCATCAAACTACTTTCTTAGTTTTGCTGATAATGAAGCAGAAGAAAAATATGAAAATCATCTAATGCATTTGTTATTTCCAAATTGTGTTTTTATTCTCCTCATAAGATGCCTCTTCTAGTCCCTAGAAAAGAATAAATAGGCAGTACTTATTAAATGATCGAATCACATATTAATCACATATTCATAAGCACAGAGACCCCCTAGAGTGATCTGGCTTACTGTAACTTTTCTTATGAACACTTAAGATAAAAGTATCTGTATACATTATTCACTTATACTCAATTTTTTATAATTTCTTCCAGAAAACACAAATTAAAACATAATTATCTTCTTTTTCAAAACCCCATTCTTCCCCCTAATGAGACAGCACCATAAGGTCCACATGGAAAGACGAATCTTCCAGAACATGTGTTCAATATTGCTAACACATACTACCACTAAGTCTCAGGCCATCTAATGATACAGAAGATTTTAGCACAATGCACAACACAGCACATTTACCTCTCCAACATCAGTGCTAATTGGAGCAAAGCAGAGGGAAACAAGATCCCAGACTGTGGTGGACTCAAGAAACTCTGGGTTTCTGCTCAAGGTCAGAGAAGGACTCTTTGCTGGCAGAAATGCTTCAGAAATACACACACACACACAAACACACACACACACCCTCTCAACTCTTCAGACTTAAATGTTCCATTTCAATTAGGAAAAAAATATACATACATTTATTCATACTTATACATACATTTTTCTGATGCCTAGGAGATAGTCAGTAGGTATAACGTACGGCTTACGCCTTTATTCAAAAAAGATCTGTCAGAACTAAATGATTCTGTGGCCTCAGAAAACTCTGGGATGCTCTGCCCAGCCATTCACAATAAAAAAAATCAATTAAGTTCTATAAGGAAACCACAAGGAACTTTAGAGCAAGTGTCATGTGGTGGGCACCATGCTAAGCAAAACCAATGGACAGACACTGTTCCAGGAGTACAGAGAGAGCCATGTACTTCTTCAGACAATAGACATATTCTTTTACAAAAAATATAAATCAAATACTTTAACTATGCAAGACCTCCTTTCTGCCAAGCATTTCCAGCAACAAATTCAACACGAGAAGTTATTGCATCTTTAAAGAAACTTTCTCCAATTAGTTAAACTTATTATGTTGAATAGTAGTACATTTTTTCATATGCCCAATTTAAATCAGCAATTCAAAATAAATTTTTTAATATTATCAGAATAACCTATAATCTATCAAAAGTAATATATACTACTACTATAACCTATTAAAATATAACTACCAACTTAACTAATACAGCCTATCAAAATAAACATAGAGAAAATTTTAAAAACTATCTCATCTTGGGCATGGTAGGCAGAATAATGGCTCCCCAAATAAGTCCACATGCTAGTTCCTGGTACCTGTGAATATGATACTTTTTGCCAATGTGGTTGAGATAGGGAGATGATCTGGGTGGGCCCAGTACGATCATGAGACAGTCAGAGAAGATATGACCATTTCAGCAAATGCTAGAGTGATTACTGGCTCTTTGGTTTTCCAGGGGCCTGAGCCAAGGAATGTGGGCAGCCTCTAGGAGCTGGAAAAGGCAAGGAAATGAATGACCACTTCCCTAAAGACTTCAGGAAGTACTGCCAATACCCTAGTTTTAGCTCCATAAGCCATTTCAGATTTCTGAACTTTAGACCTGTAAGATAATACAGAACTGTTGTTTTAAGTCACTAAGATTGTATTGACTTGTTTTAGCAGTAAAAGAAGCTAGCACAATGGGAAGATTGACCTTTTGGTATATTCTGATATAGTTTTAAAACATCTGCTTTGCTATCATGCCACAATATGTCTACCCCTCTATTTCTTAATTTAATAAGCTATCACATTTTTCGTACATGAAACGAAGAAGAAGAAGAAGAAGAAGAAGAAGAAGAAGAAGAAGAAGAAGAAGAAGAAGAAGAAGAAGAAGAAGAGAAGAGGAGGAGGAGGAGGAGGAGGAGGACATCATTGTGGCATGCTCACAGGAACTGTGAGGGTAATTCATTTGGAAACACCACTCCTTTCCTGTTAGTAATGACATGAGTCAGGCCACAGCCAAAGCTTGTGTCATTCCTCAAGGAGTTACTGTTTCAGTCCTTAGGATCCAGTATTCCACAGGATCTCAGTAGTCTTAATTTAGCTCTATAATTAATCTGCTAAATTTCAGTGGGAACCGTAACAAACTCCCTGAATTTCACTGCAAAGACATGACAGCTGCACATGGTTGGAAACTCTCACATAACTACACCTGCATTAGTCTCACCAAATAAACCTGGTATGTGTGATAGCGTTGCATGAAACATCGCAATTACTAAAATTTAATTATGCTTGTCAGAACAAAATGAGTATCTACATTCAATGATAAGGGATAGTTAACTGAAGCAAAAACTTTAATGCATCTTCTGTTTCAGTAATAATTTGTAAGGGCCCATAGACATTTGTGCTGTAAGTAAGCATATACATTGAAGTATGTGTATGTATATAAATGTGGGCATAAGAAGATACACTGTAGTGACATATAGGACTCTAGACTGTAATGATTTGGGAAGATGCCTCTGTCCAACTAATACCTCCTTTACAGTTTCATATTTCCTCTTTGAAGAATGATAGCTTCTACTGAAATTATTTTTCCTGAATCTTTCCCTCTTGTCATACTATAAATGCCCAAAGACAAGGATTGTGTCCTATTTATCTTATTTGTCATGGTACTACATTTCATGATGACTAGTAGATAGTCAATAAGTGTCGGATGAGGTCATAGAACTTCCATACTGTAAGTGCCTACTCAGTAAATCAAGAAGCTGCTAAGGTCAGAAAATTATTTAACTTTGCTAGTGAATCCAGAAAAAGTCTCAGCCCCATATCTCATCTGTCCATCATTTGCAAGAGTATCCAGGGGGACAAATTCTTCACACTTTTGTAAACAACTTTTGTCTCTTTCTTTCCAGTTCAAGCAGTTTCTCTGTTGCTTATTTAAATTTATTTCTCCTAAATGAAGCAGACCCAAGCAGGAGTTATTATGTATGATTCTATAGACACATAATATAAATATACATAATATATGTACATATATAACATGTAACTGCACTCATCTGATCACACCCTAAGTTTAATTTCCAGCATCCAACCATTTGGTTTTCCACAATGTCCTTTTTGATGTATTTATTTACTGGCTTCTTCTACTTCTTAAGTTACATTTCTGTTTCCTTCAGCCGTCAACACATTCCTCATCTGTCCTGCGAGCCCCCTCGAGCCATTATAATCTCTAACAAAATAGTAAGATCATTATCCCCATTTTATTCTGCAAATAGAATCCGGCAAGACATGGTGGTAGCAGATTTTCTGTTTGTAGACTTCTGGCAGAGCCATGGCTCATGCTAGTGTCACGGCTCCAGGAGCACTACTCCACCTCGCAGCCATCACAGAGTGGCATATTATTTATTGCCACAATTTGAGGATGAGGACTAACTACTTTAAAGGGTAGGCAGCTCAGCTGTACCTGTGTCACACCAAGGTGCCTCTCTGGCTAGTGAGTACTGCTTATAATTTGACACCAAAAACTAAGAATGGCTACACTTCTGCCCTTAGGTCTGACACAGTATCAAAGACCAAACTTGCTTTTTTGAGGTAAACAATCAGATAATTGAACAAAATACATGTACCAGTTGGTCTCAGGCATTGCACAACAGAACACAACTGTGGTCCCGGAGAGGGAGGAAACAAGACCAACCATCTCATCACCTCAGTTCCTGCTGGGCTGCTGTGGGCACAGGAAGACAGAGCCCAAGCACATCCTCAGAGTCTTAACGAGTTGAAGACTTAGGAACCGTGGGGAAAATGTGGAGGTTGTACAACAGAGTCCCCCAAAAGGAATGAAGTATGAACAGAAAAAGCTCCAGAAATATGCTCAAGGTGCCCTTGAGTTTGTGTTGAGAACTAATCAGCACGTGTGTGGAGTTCAAGTCCATGAGGCCGAACAAAGGATAATTAATAACTTCCAAGATGAACAATTTCCAGAGTTCAGAGAGAGTAGAAAGATATTTGATCTGGCCACTGAGAGTCCCTAGTGATAGCCTACAGGGTTATGCCTTACTAGTAGAGCACAATTCTGCTTGTAGTGAAGCCTATTCTAGGCCAACCATAACAAAGCTTGAAAATACGCCTGAAGAAGATCAAATGGATCCACGAGTCACTTCAACTGCCTGCCAGATGGAAGTACAGTGCTCTTTAAAGAAAAACAACAATGATGCAGACGTTCATAATTCCAGCCAAAAAAAAAAAAAAAGGAAAGAGAAGAAAAAGGCTTAAACATGTGAAGAGGCAAGAAAATGATTGTGAGCCACAATCAGGAATAAATCAGACCATAGAAACAAAATCAGAAAAGAGAGAGATCATGAAACTAGGAAACAAGGATGTCATTAGAGTTCTTGTGATTACAATGAAAACTGTTTTTAAATGGAACAGAATCAAGTATTTAGTGATGAAAGCAAAATACAAGAGTTTCTATACCCTACTACACTTGGTGTAAGAGGAATGGTATTTAAGAAGATATATATGATATTTTCTGTAAAAGAAATATAGGAAAAACAATCTGGAAACTAATGAGACTGTCTACCTATGAGGGTGGATGGGAATGGGATGGAAAGAATGGAGGAGATGGAAACATAATAAGGAGGGGTGACACTTAGCTGAGCATTTTGTGAGCTCAGTTAGAGTCATGATAATGTTTCACATATCCCTCCAATCAATACATAATTGAAATCTACCAGGATATGACGAATACCGAATGGAACACAAAAAATAGGAAATGGACCTAACTGGCTTACCAATGGTAAATATAACCACACTGAAGGACTGGGGAGTAGAAAAACGAACCAAAGCAACTTAAAACAAAACAAAAGACAACAACAACAAAACCCCAAACACAGTTTGACTATATCTGTAAGGCTAAAGACAAAAAGAACTATGCATGAATATTACACCCCAGTTTATAAATGGGTTTTTCATAAGGATATGGATTTGAAA
Source organism: Canis aureus (assembly GCF_053574225.1). NCBI lineage: Eukaryota > Metazoa > Chordata > Mammalia > Carnivora > Canidae > Canis > Canis aureus. The sequence goes on along the minus strand of NC_135611.1, from coordinate 78,874,736 downwards.
ATATGGAATTACTTTGTGTATATGCTAGGACTGAGCAAAAAGTAAATATATTGTGGACAATGAAAGCTAAATTTTCTACTATCAGAGAATGGCGTTACAAATAAGGGAAAGGCTAGAATGCATCCTATAGTGTTGGATTAGCATAAAAAGCAATTGGTATGGTCATTGGTTCCGGCATATAGACAGATAGATAAATGTAGAAACAAAGATGTGTATGAATGAGTGATTATATGCATTTATATTTCCCAGCTCCTCCAGCAAGAGAGCCTACAGGCAGTGACACCTCCATGGCAATGAGAATAACATTCTCCGGTTAAGGCAACTGAAGCTCCTTGGGGAGAGTTTAACAATAGATTTGGGCAGAGAAAATACAAGATAAGCTTGGGACATTTTGTGTTGCCAGAAAGCAAGGAAGTGTTCAAAGATGATGGAACCATGTGGAAAAGACACAGAGCCTAACCTGAAGAAGCTCTCATAGCCAAATCTGGGGAAATAAGGACAGTAATAGATTTATAACCTGGAGAAGAAAATGAAATATCTTTCAGTATATCCACTGATACAAGTAAATAATTGAATAAATTAAAGGAGATGGGACAGATTTCCTTGCAATAAAAATTTAATTATTAAATATAGAAGAAGTAAAGAAAAGATAAAAACCACCATTTTGCCTACTCCACAGTAACAACTGTTGCAAGGAGGAAGCTTTGAGGGATGCTAAAATTAGTAGCAAAGGTATATTGAGAAACCAGGTATTTGCATAGTTTCAAAGTATCTCCCTACAAAATACTTCATTATAACATGGCAACTTTACAATGGAGATGCTGCCTTAACAAAGAAGTAAAATTCAAAAATCATTAGTAATAAAATACATCATCATGATGGATTTTCTTTTTTTTTTTTTAAAGATTTATTTATTTATTTATTTATTTATTTATTTATTTATGATAGAGATAGACACAGAGAGAGAGAGGCAGAGACACAGGAGGAGGGAGAAGCAGGCTCATGCTGGGAGCCCGATGTGGGAATCGATCCAGGGACTCCAGGATCACGCCCTGGGCCAAAGGCAAGAGCTAAACCGCCGAGCCACCCAGGGATCCCTATGATGGATTTTCTTATATTATGCAATGAGTAGGGCATAACATTAATTCTGTCTTTTTTTTTTTTTACTAAAAATGTATAACTGCAGTCTAATCATGAGAAAATACCAAATAGAAGTTGAGAGACTTTCTATAATATAACTACCTAATATTTTTTCAAACGTGTCTGAGTTAGACTGAGGCACTATCAGAAGACATGGAGACATCACAACTAAGTGGAATCAGAGAGCATGGACCAGAAAAAGGATATTAGTAGGATATATGAAAGAACACTCCAGAATTTGGACAGTAAGCAAACGCTCCAGAATCACCCATGAGTCCAAGGAAAAAATCAAAAGGGAAATTAGAAAACAGTTTAAACTCAAAGAAAATGAAGAAAGCATAATAAAATTTATGGGATGCAGCTAAAATAGGTCTTATAGGGACACTTATGGATTTAATATGCAAATATGGAAGAGAAAGCTCTAGAATCATTACCCTAAGATTTCAACCTTAAGATAGTAAAAAATAAACCATAAAGTAGACTGAAATTAAGCAGAAGAAAGAAAATGTAAAAAGATATAAACATAAGACAAGAAAATAGCTAATAGCCAAAGGTAAAGAAAATTAACAGAACCATGAACTGGTTCTTTGAAAAAAAAGAAATAAAAAGAATAAATTTGAAAAATGTCTAACTAGGCTTATCCAAAAGAAAATGAAAAAGTCACAAATTTCAAATATCAATAACAAAACAGAAAGTATATAATGACAATCTACTAAAAAGGAATGTTATAAAATTACTAAATTTTAATCTACTAAAAAGGAATGTTATAAAATCTTTATACATTGGGCAAACCAGATGACAGGCCAAAGTCAGTAAAACTCTATAGTGTTTTAACTATTAAGGAAATTGAATTTTTATTTAAAAAGCTCTCCACAAATAAAATTCTAAGCTCTGTGATTGTTCTGGTGAATTCTATTAAACTTTAAGGAAGAAATAGCAATAAAATATGAGTTGGTTCCAACATTTCAAAAAATGATCATAGTACATTATCAAATTGATTTCCAAATACTGTTCTTATTTACATTTCAAACAATTGCTTATAAACCTGAGTATCTCATTTCAGTTTTACAAAGTCTAGCTCCCTGCAACAGATTTTAAAAAAATAGGGCACCTATATACTCCACTGGCCCTGGGCACATCCACCCTTACTTCTCACTCCATCCCCAACAGCACCAACTACCATCACTCAAATCTCATTACTAAAAGGATGACTGAGAAATTGTGTCTTGTTCTTTTTTAAATTATTATTACAAATGAAGGCATGGATAAAGGGGAACACTTGTTCCTGTACTTATCAGTCATTTGTATTTTTGTGTAATTTTTTATCAACTCTGCTCACTTTTTTATATCTTTAGCATATTTGTGTTGCCACTTGAAAGGTTAACACCATTTATATTTTATATATATTTATATTATATTCACCATTTAGTTGGTGAATGATTAATATGATTAATCACATTGGGAAGTTATTCATAAAGCTCTAGTTGATGAATGATTATTAATCTATAGCGTTTTATGAATAACTTTTCCCAATCTGTCATTTATTTTTATTTTTGTTTTTATTTTTATTTTTTTTTGAGAGCGAGAGAGAGAGAATCTCAAGCAGCTTCATGTCCAGGGTGGAGCCCAGTAAAGGGCTGGGCCTCATGTTGGTGAGATCACAACCTGAGTTGAAATCAAGTGTCGGATGGCCAATCAAGTGAGCTACCCAGCAACCCCTCAATTTGTCATTTTAACTTGTATTCATTTATTTTGGGGGCCAAAAGTTACAACCAGGTATTTTTCTAAGGTAGAAGTCAAAGGATCTGTGGCTTCTTTTCTACCCAAGAGGAGAGGCAGAAACAATACTTGAATTCTAGGACACTCCTGTCATTTTTGTTTCTTGTACATCTTTCAGCCATCACCTGTGAACAAGTGAAGTTTAAAAGGTGAGGCTTCAGGGATCCCTGGGTGGCGCAGCGGTTTGGCGCCTGCCTTTGGCCCAGGGCGCGATCCTGGAGACCCGGGATCGAATCCCACATCGGGCTTCCGGTGCATGGAGCCTGCTTCTCCCTCTGCCTATGTCTCTGCCTCTCTCTCTTTCTCTCTCTGTGACTATCATAAATAAATAAAAAAAATTTAAAAAAAAAAAAAAAAAAAAAAAGGTGAGGCTTCAGATCCATGTCAGTCTATATCAAACATCTTAAACAATTAAAGAAAGAGACTCATGAAGGAGCGGACTCATGAAGGAGTGTATTTGAAAATACACAAGACATCTAGAACTGAATTCGTATATGGATGTCTATAATGATAAGCAAAAAAGAAAAGAAAGGAAAAGAAAAGAAAAGAAAAGAAAAGAAAAGAAAGGAAAAGAAAAGAAAAGAAAAGAAAAGAAAAGAAAAGAAAAGAAAAGAAAAGAAAAGAAAAGAAAAGACACACACACAAAACAAAACCAAGATAAAAAACTGGACCAACTTCAGTCTGTTTAGTATCATATCGTTTCCTCTCCCGAGTCTTTCATGCCTGTTGTTTAATATTTGAGCAACGCAAGGTTGGGGATTACAGTGCTATCCCTGGTATTTGTTAATGAACCTTTAAATTGGCCGTTACTGTTATAGCCTTTTTGTTGGCTGGGCTGTGGTGGCTCTTTTATTGACATAGACAACACAATTAATTTACTTCAATCGTTTAACATGTTTGGGTTGAATCCAGTTAAAATGACTATCAGAAATAATGCCAGATCCTGAACTGGCAACAGAAAAACTCTACAAAAATCTCCAACCAAGAGTGCCCATTCTCAAGGGGCAAAGGAGTGGGAAGTGGTTGGAGGAGGAAAAGAGAGGGCACATTGATATCAATCACAGAGCTGAGAGGAAAGGAAGCAAGAAAACTGCAGGAGTGTTGGACATAATTAGCAACACAGACTGCCTACCCCATTACACCAATCTTTGGTATTATGGATTGATCATGTTTTTGAGAAATACATTTTTATCACTTTCTGTCTTCTCAGATGCTGTATGATACCGACCATTGTACAAGAACCACTTTTTCTGTATAAGAAGTTCATAGTACATTGCATCCACCAGGTGCACCCTACACTTAAGCTGTGAAAAGCAAACACTCCAGCCGGACTACAGGACATTAGAACTAAGTTACATTGCCTAGGCCTGAAAGATGTTGAATTTGAGACACTTTTCAGCAATTTTCATCTTCAAAAAGTGTCAAAACTGTCAGTTTGGGCCACTGACCTCTTGTTGTCATTAACTTTTAAATAACACGGTGAAGCAAGGGTGATATTGATTTAATTTAGAATTAGGCTTAATTAAAACTTCATATATTTGCTATTCATTTTGCCCCTATTCTGAATGTTTGTTTTCAGTTAATCAAAACAGAAAATAGCTTTTTACAAAGAGATCAAAATAAAAGAAAGTCTAATTATTAATATTTTATACAAAAGAGATATTGTCTTATCTTCTGATATGCAACACAGAAAATTGAGGGCCAAATTTTACAAGGATTAATTTTTATTTTCACTATTAACCACATCTGTATAGATGGATATTGAATTATTTCATCCGTTAGCCTCTTTGGAGCTGAATTTATTTTGAGGTTAAATTTTGAGTAGCTGGTCAAGCATACTGTTGATTCCACATAATACAAGGACGCAAGTTTAAAAGTTAACAAAGTCATAGTGTAACAAGGTCATTATAATGCTACAAATACTGTCTAATCACATTTAACTACCACATAATAAGATGGCCTAAAAAGAAAGAAAGAAAGTTAGAGACAGAATAATGGTCATACATGCTTGGACACTGTAATAATATAAATTAATTTGCTGGGCAAATGAAATTGGTGGTATAATTGGAAACAAAACATTTTGTTTATCACTAACAAATTAGAGATTCTTATATTTGTATGTTTAATATTTAACTCAGATTGTGCATAGAAAAGTTTTTGTGAGGGACAAAATTGATGATATCATGTCTTGAAAGTTAAGATTTTCTGGAAGCTTACGCCTTCTGCTTGCCTCCCTCCTACATGTCAAGTGCTAGGAAATATAAAATATTTCAAAGATTGCTCTAGGGAATATGTTGCTAGGTACTTCTGGACAAGATTTTTATTTTTAAAAAACTGCACAAGAGATTCATGCCCATCGTAGAAGACATAGAAAATGCACATAAAGAGAAAAAAAATTGCGTGTACTCCCAGCATCCAATGATATTCTCTATTAATATATTGGTATATGTTTCATGTATATACCTATATTTATTCTTTTGTTAAATGTCTACCGAGAGTCAAAGGATACATCAGAAAAGGAAACAAAAATCCTCTGCCCCTATGAAGTTTAGTTGAACAAATGAAACAAAAAGTAAAGAAAAAACAATATATAGTATGTAGATAGTCATAAGTGCCACAGAGTAATAAAACTGAGAAAAGGTGGGAATTCAATTATAGAGTCACCAGAGAAATTTTTATGGAGGTGGAAGTTTTAGTGACCCCTATAGAAGTAAGAAAGCAAAGCCACACAGATGTCTGCTGGAAGAGTGTGCTAGGCAAAGGGCCAGTTCAACGGCACCAGGACAAGAGCATGCCTGGTGGGTTGGGGTTAGAGAAAGAAAAAGGAAGCCAGTATCAAAATATATCCTGATTTTTTTTTTGTTATTTCTTCTCTGACCCATATGTTATTTGTTTAGTTTCCAAATGTTCAGGGCTTTCCTAGATACTTAGTTCTTATTGATTTCCAATTTAATTGTATTGTAGTCAGAGAACATGGCAAAAAAAAAAAAAGAGGTATCCTCTTACTTTAAAGGAAGCTTAATATATGATCTATTCATCTGAAATGATCAAAATACTTTGAAATTTATTAAAACTCATTTTGTGGCCCAGAACATGATATATCTCGATGAATGTGTTGTGTCCACTTGAAAAACTGTGTTGATGGTGACTTGATGTCATGCCCTGTCAGGGTCAGTTAAGTCAAGGTTGCTGATAGCATTGTTCAGATCATCTATATATTTACTGACTTTTAAAATCTAGTTTATTAATTTCTGAAAGAGAAGAAAAGCTCTATAAAATCTGTCTTCACTTTCCAATTATCTGCTTGTTTAATTCTGTCAATTTTGCATCAATTATTTTTTTTTTTTTATTGGTGTTCAATTTACTAACATACAGAATAACACCCAGTGCCCGTCACCCATTCACTCCCACCCCCCGCCCTCCTCCCCTTCTACCACCCCTAGTTCGTTTCCCAGAGTTAGCAGTCTTTATGAAGCTCTGTTCTTAAACACATGCATCATTATAACTATTATGTGTTGTAAAGAAATTACCTTTATCATTATGAAATCTGTCTTTTGGTAGTCTATGTGAAGTTAATTTTATCTATTATTAATATAGCAACTCCAGCCTTCTTTTGCTTATTATGTGCATGTTACATATTTTTCATCTTCATGAATTTACTTTAAATTTATCTGTATCTTTCAGTTTTAAGTACATCTCTTATTAACATGGTCCTGCTTCTTTATCTTAGAATCTCTGCATTTTTCTATATGTTTTGCATTAAACTACATCTCTGTTAGATATCACATAGTTGGGTCTTACCTTTACCTACTTAGGCAGAGTTTTTAAGCTGGATGTTTAGTTTCTCATATTTAATGTAATTGTCGATATTGCTCAATTTAGATCTGTCATTTTTTGGTAGGTTTTCATTTGTTCCCTTTATTGTTTTTTGTTACTCCTTTCCTCATTTTTTTGGATTGTTTGAATATTTCTGAAATTTAATTTTATCTATTGGCTAATTCACTGTATGTAGCTTTTTCCATTTTATTTATTCTAGGAATTACAGTGCTTATACAGTTTTTCTTAACCAATATTAAGTTAAAATTCTACCATTTTACATAAATTGTAGGAACAGTACAACAGTACAACTATATAGGCCCATTTGCCAAGATCCCCATCATTTAGCTAAAATCTTCATATATACATCTACGCAGTTTATAGATCCACTGTTATAATTTTTGCCTTAAACAGAGTTTATATGTACTATGTATATTGCCTTAAATAATATTATATTTAAATAATATTATATATACTCACATATATATTATATATATATATTTAATTAGAAAAAAGAAGCAGTATTTCATATATTTACCCAAATGTTTACCTTTTCCAATGTTTTTCATTTTCTTTCTGAGAATATATATCCAGTATCCTTTTCTTTCAGCCTTGATAATGTGTTTTAGCCTGATTTAGCATTTCTTAAAATGCCAGTATGCTGCTAGTTTTTATGCATGTATTTCAAAATTCCTTTATTGGTTGTACTTAGAATTATCATAGCTTCTTGATGAATTGAACTCTTTATTATTATATAATGTCTCTCCTGGTCCTGGTATTTTTTCTTGTTCTGAAGTCTGCTTTTTCTGATATAATTTGAACACTTCAGCTTTCATTTAAGAAATGTTTTCATGTTATAACTTTTTCCAGCCTTTAACTTTTAACTCACATCTTTATACTTAAAGTGGGTTTCCTGTAGACAACGTATATATAGGTCTTGGTTTTAATCCAATCTGAGAATATTTACTTTTAATTGGAGTGTTTGGACCAGTGCTATCCAACAAAAATAAAATGGAAGCCATAAATACCAGTCACATATGTATTTTTTAAAAATTTTTAGATGCTCAAAAATAAGAGAAATATTATTTTAATACTTTATTTTATTAATCCAGATATATCCAAAATATTATCATTTAAACACATTATCAATGGAAACATACATTAGTGAAATATTTTACATTATTTTAATTCATACTAAGCCTTGGAAATCTAGTGCATATTTTAGCTCACATCACATTTCAATTTGGCCTAGTAACCAAATGTGACTATAGTATGAGATAGCACAATGCATAGCCTATGTGGGTACAGTCAATAATTTTGAAGTTAAATCTATCATCTTGCTATTTTCCACTTGTTCCATCAGTTCTTCATCTCACTTCTTCAATATTTCTGTAATTTTTATGTTAATAAGTTTATGAAATGAATTTTATGATCCTATTGTATCTTTGGTGGCAGGTACATCTCTTTGTTTTATTTTTAGTAGTTGTTCCAGGGAGTACCACGTACTTCTTAAACTTACCAGAGTCCAAGTTAAGATAATACTATGGTCACTTCAAATACAGTGTAAGAACCTTATAAGGGTATATCTCCATATTTGTGTTTCCTCTTTGATCTACCATTTCCAACACACGCCTTTTGCAAATTTAAATGTACATTTGGTACCAATTAATTTATGTCTGAAAATTTTCCCAAAACATTGCTTTTAGAGTGAATCTTCCTGAATCTCACAAATATTGTTGGTCTGCAAGTGTATTTTGCCTTCACTTGTGAAAGATACTGTGATGTGTATATAATTCTAGGCCAATAAATTTTTTTCATTCAGTATATTAAAAGTGTTATGCCATTGTCTTTTGGCTTTTATACTTCTGGATAAGAAGTTTGTTTTAATTTTGATCTATATCTCTCTCCTTGGCATGTGTCATTTTTCCTCTGCCTTCTTTTAAGATTTTTTTCATTATCACTGGTTTTCAGTGATTTTGCTATGATGTGTTTTGATATGGCTTCCTTTATATCTATTGTGCTTGTTATTTTTTAAATTTATTGGATTTGTGTATCCATCATGGTTGTCCAATTTATAAACCTTTAATCATTATTTTATCACATTTTCTCCTTGCCTCATTTTCTTCTTCCAATTCCAATTGCAAATGTGTTAAATACTTAATAATGTCTTTCTGATCACTGGTCATTATGTTTTCATCTTTTTCTATGATTTACTTAAACCATTTTTAATTAGTATGCTTTTAAGTTCAATGATATTTCCTTTTCTGTGCCTAATTTGTTTTTAACATTCAGTGTATTTTTTTTTCATTTAAAATATTGAATTTTATGTCTTTGAGTGCTCAACTTAAATTTTCTTACAACTTCACAAAGATCATTTGTGCTTAAGATCTCATCACATTTATATTTTCTATTCTCCAGTATACTTCTAATATTTATCATAGCTATTCTTTTAAATTAATAAACTTTATTTTTTAGAGCTGCTCTACATTTACAGAAAAAAATCAGCAGGAAGTTCAAAGATTCCAACATATACCCTCATTCCCTTAAGCCCTACACACAGTTTTCTCTGTATTTAATATCTCAGAGAAGTGTGGTCAACTTGTTACAGCAGATGAGCCTATACTGCTACGTCATTAACAAAGGTCCATACTTCACATTGGACTAGGGCTCACTCTTTCCTTGGTATATATACTTCTATGGGTTTTAACAAATGCTTAAAGTCATGTATTCACTATTACAGTATCATACAGTGTAGTTTCCCTGTCCTAAAAAATCCCTTTGCACTACTAATTGATCCCTCCCACCACTCTCATCCCTGGCAGCTGCTAGTCTTCTTACTTTCTCTTTCGCCATTTTCAAAATGCCACATAGTTGGGATCATCCAGTGTGTACACAGCCTTTTCAGATTGGTTTCTTAGCTTAGCAATATGCACTTAAAACTCCTATATGTTTTATCATGGCCTAATAGTTCATTTCTTCTTATTGCTGAAGAATATTCCATGGTCTGGAGGTACCAGTTTATCATTCTCTCATTGAAGGACATTTTGGGGCTTTCCAGTTTGGGGCAATAATGAATAAAACCTCTCTAAACATTTGTGTACCACTTATTGTATGATAATAATTTTTCTATTTAGTTGTGTAAATACCTAGGATCACATAGTTGGGTCATAAGTTAAAACTATGTTTAGGTTTGTAACACACTGCCAAACTTTCTTCCTAAATGGCTATAAAATTTGCCACACCTGCCAGCAACAAATAAGCATTCTTTATGCTCTACATCCTCAACAGCATTCAATACTGTCGGTGTTTTGGATTTTAGCCATTTGAATAGGTATGTAGTGGTATCTTGTTGTTTTCATTTTCAATTCCCTAATGATGTAATGTTGAGCATCTTCTCATGTGGCTATCTGTATATCTTCTTTAGTAAGGTGTCTGCTCAGATTGCTCATTTTTTTAAGATTTCATTTTTAAAGCAGTTCTTAGGTTCAGAGCTAAATTGAGGGGAAGGTACAGAGATCCCCCAATTACCCTGTGGCCCCTCCATGAATATCCTTCTCCATTATCAACATTCCCCACCAGAGTGGCACAATGGTTACGAATGATGAAACTACATCATAATTACTCAAAGTTGATAGTTTGCATTGGGATTCACTCTTGGTTTTGTACCTTTCACGAGTGTGAACAAATGTATAATAAAATGGATCTTCCATTATAATATCATACAGAGTATTCTCACTGCCTTAAAAATTCTGGGTGCTCCACTTGTTCACCCCCTGCTGACCCCTAGCAACCACTGATCTTTTTGCTGTCTCCATAGTCTTCCATTTGTAGACCTCTCAGATTGGCTTCTTTCATCTAGGAATGTGCATTTAAGGTTCCCCCATGTCTTTCCATGGTTTGATAGCTCATGTCTTTTGGTGCTGAATAATATTCCATTGTCTGGATAGCACCATTTATCCGTTCAACTACTGAAGGACGTCTTGATTGCTTCCAAGTTTTGGCAGTTATGAATAAAGTTGCTATAAACATCTGTGAGAAGGTTTCTGCATGGACATAATTTTCAACAAACAGGACTACTGGATTATATGGTAAGAATATGTTAAGTTTTGTAAGAAACTGCCAAACTATCTTCCAAAGTGTCTGTGCCATTTTGCATACCCACCAGCAATGAATGAAACTTCCTGCTGCTCCACATCCTTGCTAGCATTTGGAGTTGTCAGTGTTCTGGATTTTGGCCACTCTAATAGATGTGTAGTGATATTTCGCTTTTGTTTTAATCTGCATTTCCTGATGACATAGGATGTGAGGCATATTTTCATATGCTTTTTTTGCCAGTTATATATCTTCTCTGGTGAGATGTCTGTTAAGTTTTTGTAATGAAGATTACACTTGTAATCAAGATTATTTTTTTTCTATTGTTAATTTTAAGATTTCTTTGCATATGTTGGATAACAGTCCTTTACCAACTTGTCTTTTGAAGATGTTTTATCCTAGTCTGTGGCTTGTTTAATTCCATTGAGACCATCTTTTACACAGCAGAATAATAAAATCTGTGTGAAGTCCAGCTTATCAGTTCTTTCGTTCCTGGACGGAGGCTTTGGTGTTGTCTATCATTGCCACACCCAAGGTCACCTAAGTGTTCTCCTTTGTGATCTAGGAGTTTTGTACTTTGGCATTGTACATGTAGGTCTATGATCCATGTTGAGTTAATTTTTGTGAAAGATCTAAGGTCCATATCCAAATTCTTTTTTTTTTTTTTTTTGGCACATGATTGTCCAGTTGTTCCAGCACCATTTGTTGAAAAGACGATCTTTGCTCCGTTGCATTATCTTTGTTCCTTTGTCAAAGATAAGTTTACTGTAGCTATGTGAGTCTGCTTCTGGGCTCTTTATTCTATTCCATTGATCTCCTTGTCTCTTTTTTCATCTATACCATACTGTCTCATTTACCTACCTTTGTAGTAAGTATTGAAGTGATGTAGCACCAGGCCCCCAACTTTGTTCTCCTTCAATATTTTGTTGGCTATTCTTGGTCTCTTCCTCCCCATATGAACTTTAGATCAGTTTAGTCAATATTCACAAAATACCTTGCTGGGATTTTGATTGAGATTGCATGGAATCTATAGACCAAGTTGAGAAGGAATAAGGTCTTGACAAAAATTGAATCTTCTCCTTCATAAATATGGACTATCTCTTCATTTATTTAGTTCTTTGATTTCTTTCTTCAGAGTTTATAGTTTCCCTCATATAGGTCTTATATTTGTTTCATTAGATACATACATAAGTATTTCATTTTTTGGTGCTAATTTACATGGTATTTTTGTTTTTAATTTCAGATGCACATCTACATAAGATAACATTATCTAATAAAAAATAGTTAAGAAATAAACTCAGAGTCAGGTGGATTCAAGTGAAACTTGAAATGAGCTATCTTCCATGTTCAATTCTCTGTATCCTTCAGTCTCAAGAATCAGGTCCACAGTAAATAAAATAAATGTAATCAAAACCATTTACCACTTGCCATTTGCTAATGTTGCCTGTTTGACTGAAATGTTCCTATTTTCCTAGGAATTTTGTCCTTATCTTTGTTACTCCCTTCTGTATCAAGCATGGAGGTAAGGAAATTGACATTTCTAATAAAATTAAAGATAGAGAAGTATTAGCAATTTACCAGACTTCAGAGTCATAACTATTAAATGCTAAATTGCTATGTTGTTTATTATTAATGTATTTACACTGTCTCTTTGGCATACAGAATAGAGAATGAGGATGTAAGATAGTGTATATGTGAATAACCAAATACAGAGAGGGTAGAATTATTACAGATCAGGATTGCCTCTTCCTCTCAGCCCTCCACAGCTGATAGAGTTCTTAGGCAGTTATTATTTTGATCTTATCTTAAATGTCTAATTCTTTATCTCTTGATAGAGATGGGTATGGCATTAAGAGTAATAACAGCATGTTTTCTAACATCCAATATCTCTTTTCATCAATTATCTCAGTAAAGTTTGCTTTGCAGTTGTATTCTCCTCACTCTCTAAATATCACTGGCAGTCTGTAATCTGGACCTTGGTTCAAAGCTAGAGAGAAATCTACTCATGAAAACTTTTTCTCTATAATATATAACATGTGGATTTCTTGGCTTATAAAGAAACTTTAAGAAGGCATGATTCTTTAATAATATACCATAGAGAATATGTTCCTTAAAGCATACTTTAAGATAAAAATAATCTAATTATGTAATTATGGATGGAGAAAGAACTCCATGTGGTTAGCCTGAATCTAACTATAATAACATGATTTTCACAGAATTGGCATAATTTACCAACTGAAACCACAAATATTGGATTGTTCATCATAGGTGGGCTTTCTGTAAGATTTTAATCATGAACACCCAATGACTGCATCAAATACCAATTAACTTTGAAATCAACATGGCTGTGCTTCCCTATATTAAGTGCAGTTTAAAGAGAGATCACGTTTGATTCATATGTAAACCCCTGGCAAAAATTCTAAAGCTACTTGCTGGCCCATTTTTCAACTTTGGTAGTTGGAAATGTATTTTGCCAATGTGAGAAGATACTCATCCCATTGGTTTGGGAATTTGCTCCAAATCCAGAGGACACTTTAGTTTTTCATATTGTTTACACTTAGCAAATGCACAATATTCAGTTTCCACACACACAAAAATATGGAGTTAGAACACTCTTTCAACAAATGAACACATAAATACTTGAAAGATTTGTGTAATCAAAAAAGAAAGAAAAGAGCCTTATGAAACTCTTTTTGGGTATGAAGTATATATAACTTTAAAATTCAAAGATTTGGTTTCCCTTAATTATATGGCTACACTTAAAATTTACAGGGAAGAATACATTGGAAAAATAAGTTTGAGATTTATTTCAACTATATTATTTATAGAATAATACATGAAGACTTATGCCTTCAAAACATACAGAAATGCCATCCCTTTTTCATTCACATAAAACAAATGGCAATGTTTTAAGCATGTCTGTCTTTCATAATATAATCCATGTTTTCCCTCCCCATAAAACTTCAACTCATGTAGAACAGTGTTTTTAACTAATGAAATTGCAGCCATCTAAACAAATTGAAACAACTACAAAGTAAAAACTATAAACTATAAACTAACTGAATGGATAAATTGTTTCACTTGACATGTCACTAGGTTTACACTGCTCTAGCCTATGTTTGCAAGGAAAGAGAATTTAGTGAAGAAATTCTTTCTTTTTGCTCAAAGATTTACAATTGGAAAGAAGCTAAGGAATAATCAGTCATCTGGGGCTGCTCTGAAAATTATCAGTCCTTTTAGTGAAAAGCAGTGCCTTTAAGTATTTATCTCTTTTTGTTTGTTATTGTTTGCAAAATACCAACACACCATTTTTATGGTTAATAAAATGGAATTTAGAATAACAGCACTGGGTCTAATGTGAACTACAGCAGGAGTATCCAAGGCAATAACCCTTCTTCTTTCTTGTACACTTATGTTTTTCAATCCCATCTTGATAAATATGCCTTATTGAAATTTTACCTTTTTTTAAATATTGCATTCTACAATTCATTTCCAGAGACTTATACAGCTATTTCTTCTATTGATTAGAAAAAAAAAATGGGTGTAACTTTTTTCCACTGCCATCTTTTTATTTGCTTTGTAAGATTTTTCCTGTGACCCAATATGCCAAAGTAACTTTTAATGCTGCTCTGCTAAAATCTAAATACTTTAAAGCTTGAGTGCTATTTAAAATAAAATAATTTTGTGAATTCCTTAGATAGTGGAGAAAAATGAGGTAAAGGATTAGCGTTCCAAATTTATATCAAACTGCCAATGAAAACCACAAGGCCTTCTCAAAACTTTCCCTCCTTTTCCATGATTAAGGTAAGATAGTTGACCTGTTAGTTCAGTTCTGTTTTTACTTTTGGCATTGTCTTAATTGGTAAATTGCAAAACAATGTTGTCATGCAAAACTTCCAAGAGTACATCTGTTTCTAATGTACGGTACATAATTTAATGATGAGACACTTCAGTGGTCTACCCACTGCAAATCTCAGTTGTTAAATATGTCTGGAGCAAGACGTCTTTAAATAGTAGGCACTTTTTTGGTACATTAATTTTCTCACACTCAGAAGCAGAAAATGTAATTCTAACTGTCACTTTGTGTAAAGCTCTGTTTACTTTAAAATGCTATTTACAGCCTAAATGTCTTGTTCAAACTGATTAACTATAGTGGGATTTAAAACTTTTCTAAAACCTATTTATTATGGTTAATGTTTTTAGAATTTTTTTCTTTCCCTTCAGACCATGGTTTAGGAAATCTATCTAATTGGCAATAAAATGCAGGGCTCTCAAGGCAAATCTTGAAAAAGATAAACCAACAGTATTCCAGAAGACATTGAAATTTAAAATGTAAGCCACAACTTGGTGTAGAGCTGCAAGTATAATCACAGAATGTAAACACTCCTTCTCCAAGAGATTAGGAATGGAGAGCTAAAGCCAGAACAACCATCCCCAGACCACAATGCCCCAGTGGTTACCAAACAGAATCTTCATTTATGATTCAACTAGGCTAACCACATGCTTGCTAAGTAGCTTGGTTTCCAACAAATCTTTTACAGTGCGTAAGATCTAATTATATGTGGTTAAATGTGGTTATCCTGTTTAGAAATTGTCTGACCAGTATTTCAAAGAGATAAGAAATGTTGATGATAATCCAATGTTTTACCAGGAGAGTTAGGAAAACACCCCGCTAAAGAAACACTAGTAGAAGAACTTTTATTAAAATTGTACTATTAACAGGCTCCATTTTCAGTTATGGAGTAATGGAATCTTAAAACAATCAACTTTTCATTTAAAATATTTTCATTTAGGATACCAAATAACTCCTGTATTTTAGTTTAATACTATCTTATTTAGAGTCCAAAAAATTATTTCCCAGTGAGATCTTACTCTTTTTGCAATAGGTAATCATGGGATAGATAGGCCTTTCCAGCGTAATGTGATGTGAAGAGTTTGAAAAGAACTTTAAATTAAATTAGTGACTTCTTATAATTGTGACATAATCTGATAAGAAAAATTTTAGAACTTCTAATCCTTGAGTCATTGGAGACTATTGCAATCAGAAGTTTCTCAAGAAAAATTATGGAGATGACAGATGAAATGACTTCAAAAATTCATTTTGTCTTTATTTCTCCAATTCAGTCTCTAACTTTGGCTTTGATCAGCATCAGAAAGATATCTCCTTCCCCAATATTGTCATCTCCCAATACTTGCAACAAATGATTTTTCTTCAGCCAGATCACCCGCAACAACTTAATAATTCCTTGTCTCCTCTCCCTGACTCCCAACTACTGTGTATGCAGAATACACAGAAAAATTTTTAACACAAGACTGCTTACCTTAGAAACTTAATTTTTCTAGGAAAAGACATAACACATTTTCTAATGAAATTTGGATTATTTTTCAAATTATCTTATTTGGATAACTGCCATAAAAATGACTACATGAAAAGGATCTCAACTATTGAATTTGGGTTGCCTATTTTTACTTTAAAACTCAATCCAACAGGGCACCCCAGGTGGCTCAGCAGTTTAGCGCCGCCTTCAGCCCAGGGCGTGATCCTGGAGACCCGGGATCAAGTCTCACGCCTGGCACCCTGCATGGAGCCTGTTTCTTCCTCTGCCTGTGTCTCTGCCTCTGTGTGTGTGTGTGTGTGTGTGTGTCTCATGAATAAATAAATAAAATCTAAAAAAAATTAAAAATAAAATAAAATAAACTCAACCCAACAGATGATTGTTGATTATCTACTCTGTGTAGGGCACTTTTGTAGGTTTTAAATAAATAAGCAAAGAAAATAGACCGAAAAAGAATTTCTTGCCATATTTTAGTGGGGAGACAGGAAACAAACAATAAATATAATAAACTGCAGAATGGACAAGAAAATGATATGCACTATGTACCAAGAAGGAGAAGAGAAGAAAAAGAAAAGGAAAGAAGGAAAGAAAGAAAAGAAAGAAAGAAAGAAAGAAAGAAAGAAAGAAAGAAAGAAAGAAGAAAGAAAGAAAAAGAGAGAAAGAAAGAAAGAAAGAAAGAAAGAAAGAAAGAAAGAAAGAAGGAAGGAAGGAAGGAAGGAAGGAAGGAAGAAAGAAAGAAAGAAAGAAAGAAAGAAAGAAAGAAAGAAAGAAAAAAGAAAGAAAAAGAAAAAGAAAGAAAGAAAGAAAGAAAGAAAGAAAGAAAGGAAAGAAAGAAGAAAGAAAGAAAGAAAGAAAGAAAGGAAGGAAGGAAGGAAGGAAGGAAGGAAGGAAGGAAGGAAGGAAGAAATGAAAACAGAGAATGGAAAGCCAAGAATGTAGATCTGGGAAAGCAGGATGCAGGCTGCAGTATGAAACAGTGAGCAAGCCAGACTTCATTGAGAAAGTGAAATTTACAAAAAGATTTGAAAGAGATGCTGGAGTTATCCAAATGAATAAGGTTGGGGAAAGACATTTTCAGGTGGAGGGAACAGTATCTAGATAGAAACATGGGAGGAAGAGCATGCAGATATAGGCTCTGGTAGGTGGGGGATATAGTAGTAGAAGCCAACAGAAATTCTCTTTAGATTGCTTTCAGTGTGGAGAGTGAGTATAGGAAAGAAGGTTTTAAGAGAATAAGAGATTAAATAGTTTTTGCAGAAATTAGAAGAATGGGACAGCTCAGCGGTTTAGCACTGCCTTCAGCCCAGGGCCTGATCCTGGAGACCCAGGATCAAGTCCCAAGTCTGGCTCCCTGCATGGAGCCTGCTTCTCCCTCTGCCTATGTCTCTGCCTCTCTCCCTCTCTCTCTCTCTGTCTCTCATAAATAAATAAATAAATAAATAAATAAATAAATAAATAAGAAACTAGAAGAATGAATGAAGTCAAGATGTGTCTTATGACTACCTAACAACCTCTTTTGAACATTATTTAAAAAGTTACCACTAGTTTAAGAAAATCTACTTTCAAGATCAGACAGCTATAAGAGGCCTAACACTACTATATCATTAGAGTCTGCATCCTATTTATTTCTATTTTATTATAAAACATTTCAAATATACAAAATAGAGGAAATGCTTAAGCATCCATCTTCCAGTTATAATAATTATCAACTTAAGGTCAATCATCATTCATTATTTAACTATACTTTCTCCTTCTCCTTGAGTATATTTTTAAAAGATTTTATTTATTTATTTGACAGAGAGAGAGAACACAAGGTGCGGAGGGGCAGAAAGAAGGAGAGAGAGAAGCAGACACCCTGCTGGGCAGGGAACTGGATGCAGGGCTCAATCCTAGGACCCTGGGATCATGGCCTGAGCCTAAGGCAGACGCCTAACCCACTAAGCCACCCAGGCACCCCTCTCCTTGAGTATTTTATATACATATATACATATTATATACATATATAATATACATATTATATATATGTATATATATAGTATTGCATGCTCTATATTATTTTATTTAATCTGTAAACATTTCAGAATGTATCTCTAGATGTCAGGCACTTGTTTTTATAAAATGTCATTATCACATCTAAAATATAAAACCAATTCTTTGTCATTGAATATCACGCATTGTTCACACTCCCTCAATTTGTTTGCTTGAATTGGAATCCAATTAAGATCATAACTTTGAAATCAGATGATTTGATTTTCAAATATCTTCAATTATATAGTTTTCAATCCATCTAATTATATCTCTTCACAATTTTTTTGATTATTATTGTTTAAGAAACTGGATCATTCATCTTACAGAGTTTGCCACATTCTGGATTTTGCTAATTGAATAATCACAGTGTGTTTAATATGTTTTTCTGTCCCCTTTATTTTTTATGAACTGACAGATCTACTGGTCTGATCATATTCAGTTTTGATTGTTTGGGAAATTTGTTTTTAAAGATGGTGTTATTACATAATCAAATCAGAAGTTACATAATATCAATTGTCTCTCTCTGTTATGTCTTCAGCTGTTATGTCTTCAAGATAATTGCCTAGATCCATTAATTTAATAGGACTTACAAAATCTTAACATTCTATAACTTCTTCATTTATTAGCTGAAATACTCCCATAGAGGAAAATGTCACCCTAAAAGTAATTTCTCACCCTAAAGTATAGTTCATATAGAAAAGATTAGGAAAAAATTTTTTGATTATTTTCCACTTTATGGAAATTTTCAAAATACCCAGTTGGCTGTCTAGCATCCTCATAGATAACCTGCCAGTGTTTATTTTAGTATTGTTATAAACTCATGGTTGTAAACAAATTTGATGCATAAATCCATTGCATTAGTTTTAATGATTCCCAAATTTCCCCTCTTTGGCTAGAGTCAGGCAGTACTAATTTGCTTCAGTCTCTTTGACCTATATCTTTACTGAATTCTTCCAAGCATTGAAAGAATAATTTCACAAAATTTTGTTCAATTCACTATGTAATGGCTACAAATATGCATGCTTTTAACCTTAGTCTGCACAATTAACACTTTTCTATTGCTTTCTCTAGTCTAGAACAAACTAGGGCCAGTGGGCTGACTGCTTGGTTTTATAAATACAGTTTTATTGGAGCACAGTCATGCTCTTTCATTTATGTATTGTCTGTGACTACAAAGTGGGATAATTGCATCAAAGACCAACGGTGTGGTCAACAAGACTTAGATGTTTACTATTTGGCTTTTTACAGAAAAGTCTGTCAATCTATGGTCTAGATTATCCACATAACAAATCATGACCTTGTCTTAGTGTCTGCCAATTTCTGTGATAAATATGCTCCCACCATGCAACTTCTAAGCCACGAAGTTGATAATACTGGAAACAGAGTTGGGAAGAAATTGTGCATTGACACACCATTGTACATGGTGAGTTTTTATACATATAAGTTATTCTAATTGTGTATGTATATATACATATATATGTACACTAATCATACAGACATGATTTGGAATAAATTATTTGAAGAACATATATAAGAGCAAAACGTGGTGAAATAGGGATTGATGAATTTCAACTATATATATGCCTTTTGTTTTTAGGACTATTTAGTCATATGTTTATATAACTTAATTTTTAATAATGGCTTTATTTAACAAACTGCTCACAAGAATATTGAGAATTTAACAATAACCACTCACAAACTGGAGTGAGCTGGCTCCAATTCACCACCTCTTATATATATCCCACTAACCATTTGAGCCCCAGGTAGAGACATGTCCACCACCTTATTGGTAGTATACTATATTGACTGGCAAGTTAGCTACAAGTTAACAGCCTCAAACACTAAAACTTACATGGAAAGATTTAGAAGCCCAAATACTTTAGTATGACTACATTTAAAAACGATAAATATAATCATGAAGGTGCTTACTGTAGAACAATAACCACTTGATTATATCTAAAGGGTCATTGGGACCTAAGAAGACTTGATTGAAAGGAGCTCTTGATGAATTTAATAAACCCAATATATATTTCAACTTTGAAATGCTGTTTTTCACCAACTGATTACCACATGCACTTCACCATAGGCCTAAAAGTGGGTCAGAGTGGAGGTCACAGGGCCTAAGTGTGATATTCCCACCTTCTATCCAAATGACAAACATTAATGATTTATCAAACAACTTATAGCTTCAGAGATTGGTCATTGTCTTTCTATCCTTTTTGACATGGAGCTCCAGGCAAATCATTAGTATTTGATTATAACTGAATCTGAATTTAAGCCCTCAGGCCATCTCTCGTGTACTATCTCACAAACTTCCACACATACATTTTTTCCTTGTTTTCAATATGCTTTGGAGTTTCTAAAGAATAACTCCCAGAATAACTTTGGAAAAATCTTAAGCTTCTCTTGATAGAAATAGACTAATGCTCAGAGTTCACAAATTTCAATATCAGGCAGGTATAGATTGAGAACAAGCAGCCCGTGCATCTAGTATTATGGAAATGCAGAGTATAATTGGAGTTTGCAAGGCAAAATGTCATTCAAGTTTACCATAGGCTTGACTTGTGGTAGGCAACTGTAAGTCTACCCAAATATTATTATTCTTGTTAAGTCTATTAAACCAAAGATTTGGGCTGAGAGAATGAGAGAGTTCATATCCTGGCTGTATTGTGAGTAATATTCATCAGACAAAATGGAAGAAACCTCTCTACATTATGGCCTGTGATCCGGGAAAATCAAGGGGTAGCACCTTCATTCTGAAGACCTGACAAAGTCGTTTCCTTTGATCAAAAAATGAACCAGACACTAAAATATAGTCCTGGAAGGACTTAAGGCAGGGAGATGCTCAAATCCTCCCAGAGTCTGGCATTCAGTTCAGCACCTGAAAAGAAATTATTCAAATACAAAGGAATTACCATGTGAATGGTGTTTCTGCACAATTTCTGCATATGCTGCCTTGCATTTTTATCAAGACGACAAACATACACCAGCGTGAGAAAGCAGGTGCCTTTTTCCCCCATATCTTTTGAACATCAGTATTTCCCAGCAGTTAACTGCATATGATAATGGCCAGAGCACAGAAACGTTTTGATTTGGATCCAAACTCTTCACCCAGAAGCAGCTTTTTGTTGTATATTTTAAGCTTGGAGCTTTTGATCCAGATTTCATTATATGGCAGATCATTTAAATAAGAAGGCAAGGAGGCTGATTGAGGGGGGAGCTCCGTAAGATGTTGGAGTCTCAAAGAATATTTCAGCTGAGGGATTTCTATTTGGGAGCCAAATTCAGATCCCACCTACTGAGTTAAAGCAATTAATTATTAACCACAGACATATTAAAATTACAAGATACCGGGTTGACAGCGCATTGCAAAGAGCCTTCAAATTGTGATTTCCCAGCTTAATGATGATGATAAGATAGGACTGAACGGCAAATTGCTGTTGCTTTCAGCTGAAAATGTGAAAGTGCTGTGGCCTGATCACTTGTTACAGAGAACCGCTATTCATGCAGCAGCCCTCCTTGCAGAAATAAACCCAGGGTCTGGTGTGGTGGCAGCTGAGATGTTAATTCACAAGACAGCAAGCAGAGAGAAGCTGCTAAGTGGCACAGTGGGTTAATGACACACTACAGTGCTTCACCATGGGAGACATATGGGTTGCATTCTGGCATTGTTCACAAGTGGAAATTGGTTTACCACTCTTAACTTGGTCCCTAGTGGACAGCTGTCCGTGTCCTAGACCTCCTCAGATGTCGTCCTAATTTTCTGCACAGGGGAGGCTCAAGTCTGGTAGAGCAGGAGGGTTACTTATAAGAGTTCAATTGGCTTGGCAGAATCAGAGGAGGAAATGGGCCCAATATCCTCTCCCTTTTAATCCCAGTCCCTGCCAGTATCTCATTTTCACCAGCATGAAAATCCACTCAGGGCAGCAGAAGAAAGAAAGGCAATAAACAAGGCCAATTTCCTTTTTGATAAAACTACATCCCCAAAGAGCTAAGAGGGTTTAGTATTCATTTATCAAAAAGGGGAGATTTGTTTGCAACGGGCCTTGCCCTCAGTTAGAGGATCATGGGACTAAAAGCTTAACATAAGAGTGGAAGAGTTTAGTCAAAAATATATGCATTTGCTGGAAACCTTGGACAAGATATGACTCTGCATAACACTTCTCATTATACTCCTTGTGGTCCTAGTGTCAAGAGAAAGTGTAAAATAATATGTATAGTTTTCTAATGTATTTTTGTATTTTAGAAGACAGTATTTTTAACCTGAAGTAAAAAAGCCTTTTCTTTAAGAGAAAGGGATTGACTTAATTTACTCCTCCATGGGAAAAAGTCAGCAGGAATAAAATTGTTCAAATTGCAAATAAAATAAGAGAAAAAGAAGTTTAATAAAAACTTTACATGTAAGGAACTCAAAGGGGAAATGAAGTAATTACAGAAGTAGACAATACTAATTTTTTTTTATAATGTAGAAAGTAACAAAAACTATGGTAACAGGAACTGAAGCATTAAGAGAAGAATGAAATGAAACACACACACACACACAAAGAGTAGGAAAATATACCTATAACAAAAAGGAAGATTTAACATTTAATGTCTATAGAAGACTTTTTAAACTGACAAAAAAAAAATGAAAAAAATACTGAAATGGTCTTTGTACATTTCAGGCTGTTCAGATATTTTAAAGCTCCATAATCCTTGTTTTCTGAGATTATTTAACATACTCTTCTCATTAATTGTGCCTTCAACCAATCATTCCTCCTCAATCTTATATTTATTCATTATTTATTTATTTACTTTTAACTGGTTTGGGAAGTAGTCCATTGATTCAATATTTAAAGAATATAGTCAGGGTGCCTGGGAGGCTCAGTCCAGTGAGCACTCAACTTTTTTTTTTTTTTATTTTTAAGATTTTATTTATTTATTCATGACAGACACAGAGAAAGAGTGGCAGAGACATAGACAGAGAGAGAAGCAGGCTCCATGCAGGGAGCCCAACGTGGGACTTGATCCGGGGTCTCCAGGGTCAGGCCCTGGGCGGAAGGCAGCGCTAAACTGCTGAGCCACCCGGGCTGCCCGAGCACTCAACTCTTGATTTCAGTTCAGGTCATGATCTCAGGGTCCTGGGATCAAGCACCACATCAGGCTCTATGGTCATCGCTAAGCCCGCTTGTCCCTCTTCCCCTCTCCCTCCAACTTGCTCTGTCTCTGTCTCTTTTGAAATAAATAAATAAATAAATAAATAAATAAATAAATAAATAAATAAAGAGGGCATCCCGGGTGCCTCAGGGGTTTAATGCCGCCGTCAGCCCAGGGCCTGATCCTGGGGACCCGCGATGGAGTCCCACATTGGGCTCCCTGCATGGAGCCAGCTTCTCCCTCTGCCTGTGTCTCTGCCTCTCTCTTTGTCTCTGTGTCTCTCATGAATAAATTTTTAAAAATAAAATTAAAAAATAAAGAATCTACTCAGTAGGTAAATACTTGATATGGGAGATTCAAAAGATGAGAGATTTATAAACATCACATTAAAGTAGAAAATGGAAGAAATTTTCAAATGCAAAATTATTGATTTGAAAATTGCTTTTTCCAGCAGTCATGATCTCAAAAGGTAGCAGATGTGTCCACATTCTCCTTTCCTTAGAACCTGGGCTCATCCTCTGTAAAAACAGAGTCCGGGGATCCCTGGGTGGCGCAGCGGTTTAGCGCCTGCCTTTGGCTCAGGGCGCGATCCTGGAGACCCGGGATCGAATCCCACGTCGGGCTCCCGGTGCATGGAGCCTGCTTCTCCCTCTGCCTGTGTCTCTGCCTCTCTCTCTCTCTCTGTGACTATCGTAAATAAATAAAAATTAAAAAAAAAAAAAAAAAAAGAGTCCGCTTCCTGAAGCAAATCACTTATTACTCACTTCCAACAGGACTCCTTCATGGACATTGTGTCCCAGCTTTCCACTCTCATTTCCCCACCAACAGGGAGTTTTCAAAATCCTGTTCTCACAGCAGTCTTACTCTCCTTTTGGAATGCCTCCTGCATTCCAATCAAACCCATTTTAATTGCCTTCCTGGAAAGTCTTCACCAACACCTTGGTCCACAGAGTCTCTTCTTCCTATAACACTTAATTAATAAGGTATACTAAAGCAGCCAAAATCCTGCTTTGGAATTTCCTACTTGGCTTTATATAGTTATGAATTATTTGTGTCTTTGTCGAGTTTCCTCAAGTAAACTTTATGATTAAGAAAAAGATGTTGAATGCACAAAGTAGATTTTCCATAAACATTTTAAGATTAGATTTCTCTTTTGGCTTTACATATTTATTATGATATACCACAATACCTAGTACACTGCCTTGTTTAATAAATATGTTTGAAATAAATAAATAAATAAATAAATAAATAAATAAATAAGTTTGAATGAATGCTTACTATAAAATAATTGCAACTTCTTTTTCTCTGTTACTAGAGATCATCCTCCCCAATTCTAATAAGATATTTAAAGCCTTCATAAAATTTAAATGGAACACAGCAGAGTCATTTAATTTTCTACTATTAATCTGATAGTGTCAGATTTTGAAAGTAATGAGACTGCATTTTGATTTTTAAATACTCCATTTAATACTTTGAAAATTATGATATAATTCAAGGGCAATTTTGGATTCTTTCAAAATAATTTGTGAGAAATTTGAAATTCTTTAAAACTCTTCAAGAGCTTTCCTATACACAACATAAGAGCAGCTTTTATTGAATTTTAGCAAATATAATGTCTAATTAGGTATATTTATGGATCAAATAGACAATATGGACTAAATATATCCCAAATTTAGACTATCTGAAACATTGCGATGTTAAGAACCTGTAGCTCCATGTTGGTCCATCTGCTGGTAAACAAATTTTAATAGAATGCAGCCATAGGGCAATCACTTACAGAAGGATAATTCTGCTGGAACAAAAGAATATTTAAAAATATATATATATTTCCTTTTTCTGCGTTTTTGTCATCTACTAATATTGAAAACCTGAATGAAAGCAGGCAAATTACTACATGTCTCCGTGCTTCCTCTTCCTTAGCTTAGTCTTTTGGAGCTTCAGTCTTTTTGGAGTGCTTGGGTGGTTCAGTCAGTCAAGAGTCTGCTTTTGTGGCAGCCTGGGTGGCTCAGCGGTTTAGCGCCGCCTTCAGCCCAGGGCCTAGTCCTGGAGACCTGGGATCGAGTCCCACGTCAGGCTCCCTGCATGGAGCCTGCTTCTCCCTCTGCCTGTGTCTCTGCCTCTGTGTGTGTGTGTGTGTGTGTGTGTGTGTGTGTGTGTGTGTGTGTCTCATGAATAAATAAATAAAATCTTAAAAAAAAAAAAAAGAAAAAGAGTCTGCCTTCAGCTCAGGTCATGATCCTGGAATCCTGGGATCAGGCTGATCAATCAGGCTCTCTGCTCAGCAGGGAGTCTGTTTCTCCCTCTCCCTCTGCCCCTTCCCTGTTTGTGCACACGTTCTCTCTCTCTTTCTCTCAAATAATTAAAATCTTAAAAAAAAAAAGAACCATTCAGTCTTTTTCATCTAAAATACAGGAGAGTCATCCTTTCATAAGATGCTCAGATTCTGAGAGAGATAGTGCGTTATCCCTGCCTGTCTCAAAAATTTGACTTTCCTTCATCACCCAATCTTATGAAGTTCAACTTTGTATTTTCCCACAAGAAATAAGAAACAGAGAGAGAGACAAGCAATGATATACAGAGAGAGAGAGGAAGGAAGGAAGGAAGGAAGGAAGGAAGGAAGGAAGGAAAGAAGGAAGGAGGAAGGGAAGGGAATGGGAGAGAGGGAGGAAGGGGAAGGAAGGGAGGAAGGAAGAAGCAGAAATAACAGAAGGAAGAAAGGAAGAACGGATGGGGTAAGCATGACCACTAGTGACTACACATTCTGGGAGATGTGTCCGCAAGCATAGCGCTGTCGTGGGGAACCATGGACAGTAGCCTGGGACAATGGAATTGTCTATGGGCAAGCACGTGGTCTGGATGGATCTCTGCAAGAATCTGCTGTCATAAACAAAAACAACAATGACAACAATGGAGTGGCCTATAAAATTTCTGCAAAACAAGGGAAAATAAATATTATCAGAAATGATTTCCAACAGCCAAGATCACCAATCAGTGCACTGTGGCATATCTGGCTGCTGCAAACTACAAGTGGCTGAAATTTATTCCTCTCAGCTATCAAGGTAACAGGCAGAGCCTGGGATCGGTGGAGCCTATGCCACAGCCTGATCAGTGGGCCCTGGTGCGCCTTCAAACAAAAGTAGCCCTTTTCTACATGTGTTAAGAATGATGCCAGGAAAAAAAAAAGTATTAAAGTTACTTTAATTATTCAGCATCCTCAGTAGTATCCAAGTTGACATGAAAAAGAAGCAGAAAGTTGGTAATTTTTTAATGTCTAAAGTTGTTTATATTATCCTGAATTTGCATATGAGGTGTCTGGATCAAGACAGATAGATAATTATGGCTTGCAGTAATAACTGCATCCAATCCCTAAACCCCAGTTTCTTTCCCCCTTCTGAAGTAATGTGATGAGATCCATATGGGCAGGCTGGCATGTATGAGTGTCACGCAACAGGAGAGGAGCTCTGAAATTAGGAATTGGGGAACTAATACGAAATTTATCATGGCAGAATTACAACTTCAAAAATAGAAAGAGACTTAAGTGTGGCCAAGATCCTGCAAATGCTTATCAGGCAGGTAAGGAATTTGTATCTTACCTTTATAACAAAATGGTTGTTAATTGTGTTGTTCATTGAAATATTTTAAGTAGAAGGGTAATTGGTGAGCAATTTTCATTTCAGTATTTCTCTGGTTCGTGTCCTAACTCTACCATTTGACCTTGGGCATTATAGAAACTTCCTCTATGTCTCAGTTTCTTTATCTGTAGAATAGAATAACAATCCCTAATAAAGTTGTTGTGAGGATTAAATGCAAAATCTCAAAAATGCCTGAGACCTAGCAAATACTCTACAAATTGCTATTATTATTATTATTACTATTATTATTTATTACTATGGGATTTTAAACAAAAATGGCATGATGGAATATTAGAAAGCTCTTTCTGATCACGTTGGGAGTGGATTCAGAGAGGAGTGTCAAACTGGTCATGAAAACAACAGTTAGGAAGCTGCTTTCACAATAACCCTGGGAAGAGATGAAGATTTCTTGAAACAGAATATTAGCAAGACAGGAGGAAACAGATATATTCAAGCTATATTTGGGGTGAAGAAATGATAGAATAAATAACCATAAGAATTGAATAGCTGCACCCTCTATATCTGTGCTACATCGAAAACGTATAATTAACTAAACATATGATAATAATTTTTGTTTCAGATGTATCTGATTGTTTCTTTCTCCATTAGACCTGGTAGGTGTCTTTTATTTATTTATTTTTCCCTAATTATATTGCCAGTGCCTAACAGCGCATGAAAATAGCAGACATTTTCTAAATATGTTGAGTACTGTTTAGTGTGTGGTAGATTGATTAGTTCGGGGCATAGAAGTGTGAGTTGATTCTGAAGGCAAGATGGTGGTCTGGAGAGCAGATTTATGTGAAATTTAAGCTGTTAGAGTGGGTGTGGTTACCAAGGAGATGATTTGCAGTGAGAACAGAGCAGAGTTGGGGACAGAATCCTGACGAAGATGAACACGTAAAGAAAAAAAGAGCCTTGCAAGTATTCTAAGAAAGAATGTCCAGAGAGTTGGAAGCAACACAAGCAAATCTGTAGTGTCAAAAAAAGTAGAAAATGGTATTTCAGGAAGGAGCAGGAATATCAAATATCCTTTTAAGCAATTTAACAGTAGCAGTATATTGCTAAGAGGTCAGGTATAATAAATAATAAGATATTGGCTAAAGAAGTTCACTTGAAGTAGCTTGAGATATAAACTGGATTAGGGCTTTTGAGGGATGATTAGATGATATTTAAGTAGTGGTTAAATTGAATTTTTCAGAAGTAATTAAGTTATTAAGAAACATGTAGAAATAGGAAAGCAGGGAAAGACAAACTGTGTTGTTTAGAGATGTTTAAACTGCCTCAATGTTGTTGACAGGGTAATTCAGAGAGTGAGAACACCGAAGTCAGAGTTGATATGGTATTCTCAGGCTTACAGTCAGTGAGGGGGTCAGGTCCTTTGGGGTGATGTGACAACACATCTGATACATTCTGATACACCTCTGATAACATTCTGATATACCTTTTATGGAGCCAACCATGTATAAGGATTCAATGATATCTCAAAGAATGCACCTGAATGGCAATATGGTAAAATAATAATTCTTCCATCTCCAGTACAGCTAGTGACATGGGATCATTCACTACCTTTATATCCACCAAAATTATATAAACACATACTTTAGAAATTATATATGATTGGTGCTTAAGGCTATATTAACTAAGAAGGGAGAGGTTTATGCAAGTCAAGGGAAAAGTATGTTTATATATATGTTTTTAATTCATGTGTTTGCCTTTTAACCATAACTGAAGATATTAGCAAGAGTTGTTTTGTTGAAATAATTCACTAGAATCTTCCTCATCTCTTTCTTTGTGCTTCCATATAACATTACACATAGGCTTTCTTGTCTGAAATTTAAAAAGAATATGTGTATAAAATATGTATGTGAACATTATTCTGCACTAACTAATGGAAAAGAAAACAAAAAAGTAAATATTAAAAATATACAAATCCGACTCCATACAATTGCAAAGCAACAAGGTAGTAACAGAATGAAATATGACTAGACATAATTGATACACTAACTTCTAAACTAGAGTATATCTGGTCACCTTTGTATTATTGTCTTAGCACATTACCAATATATAGTCAGTGGTTAATAAGTGCATATTAGAGCAGATTAAGTATGGGCATTTCAGGTCAAGCCATGATTAAACAACTGAAAAGAAATTAGAGCCAACTGATTCATTATCACATATTGTATCGTAATAGCAGACATATTTTTTAAGAACTCTAGATCATTGTGGGAAGTCATTTATCAGAAGTGTTCTATCCTCAAAAAGATAATTAAGTGAAGAACTAGTGTCATTCTTTAGTATAGAAATGATCTTTGAATGAAGGAAAGGTAGGGAGTGAGAGTAGATAGCGTGCAAAATTGATGATTATAAAAGTTCTCACAAATATTCTGAAACAATGCCGTTTTAAGTTGTGGGAAATTAAGACCTCTTAAATCTTCTTTGATCTCTACAGCAGAGATTGGAGACTGTATCAGGGATTGAAATATCCCAAGATTTCAAAAAGTTGTCTTTCCATTACACACTGTAACCGGGTGGAAGACAGCTTAAAGTAGATGTAGTTAAGATCATCCTTATTGTGATTTTAGGGAAAGATAAGCTATTGATGATATGAAGTACTTTATACATATTGCTTGTATTGGCTATACAGAATGTAAAAAATGGTGTTATTTAAAATTATAGCCCTCATGTTACTTCCACTGATAACAGAATTGCCACAGCCTGAGATATTCCCATCCCACTCCAGGCTTGCCCTCACATTCAAAAGGAGTTCCTTAGTTCAGAGAGATATTGGACCTTCAAAAATTAGTTTAAGAGGTGGTTAAAGAATTAAGAAAGATGAACTTACTTATGATATGATTTTCCTACTCTTTGATCCTTGTCTCTTCTAATTACACTGTTTCTATAAAGACTTGTGCTTCCACATACCAGTGGAGTTTTTTCAATGCATTTTTTTTTCTATTGCCAAAGACCACAATTTTCTGTTGGATGAACCTCTTTGTTATACCATCTGAAGGGTTTTGAAAAAAACAATGTCATATTCATTTAAAGGCAGAAAAAGAAACATAACATTACTGATTCAATGTGATAGCTATTTCTAAAGCAGAATTAAAATAGTATAATTTCAGCAATTTACTTTTTTACACTAATACCACAGTTCATTATTTTATACATTGAGGCACTTTAGAACCTCTCATATGCTTTTAATCTATCACTTACTAGTTGGCAATTACTACTTCATCTTCGGTCTTTATGCTCTTAAGAATTTGAACTCATAAAACAACACTGTTCTTGTAATAGTGTAAAAACCACAGGAAAAGAAAAATTCTCTGTCTTTATCGAGCCCCACTTTTGAACATTTTTTTACAGTCATTATACTTATTATACTTTAACATGTTTTAAAATTAAGGTGGATTTGCATGCTTTCTTGGAAAAGGGGAGAGGTCGAGAAGTCATTCTTACTGGACTAAATGGGGAAAGTAAATTAAAAGGGAAATTGAGGCAGCTGGCCATGCTGAAAAGCTAATACCATCTGGGCATAATACCACCTGGAGTCCATGCCAGGATGGAACAGAGTAATGAGACACAGGCCTGCCTAGGGTGTCCAAGGGGCCAATTCATGTGAAAAGAACCAAGGGACATGTGAAAAAGTGGAAGCAGTGTCACTTGGAAAAGCCTTTGGATTGTGGTTAAGTCAGGGTTAAGCTATGAAAAGCCCCTCAAGCCCCATCAGTGGACAGTTCAACCAAAACTAACAAGGGAACAGAAAGTCCCTAAGACTAAAGTCGTAAGACAGTACACAATAAAATAGGTATCAATGTGTAAAAAAACTGTGACAGGTTAAAGAGTACTGAATCCTGAAAATTTTGAAGTAGGGGCATCAGAAAGGGTCTTCACGAAAGCCAGTTAGTCATCAGGAAGAGTGGAGTTTTTAAAAGATGTATCTAATGAATGCTGATTCTTCGCAAAGAAAGGTAAGATTATATACGTACAGTGCTGAGGAGGGCAAATTGGATCCCATAATTAACTAAATTGTGTAATATAATTTTTAAAGACATTTTTATTCTTAGTACTATGAAATTTTACCTAAAAAGTTTGAAAAATTCAACATTCATTCATGTAACAGTCAAGAAATACTTGTCTATTTTCACTTTGACATTACATTAAGTTCTAGAAAATTTAAGGATGAAATGGATAAAGTTTTTATTTCTATCACAAATAAGTAAGAGAAACAGATAGTAAACAAATAGTAATACAGGTAACTATTACATTGCAGGTATAATCAATGTCATGAGGAAAAAAGTCAACTTCACCTAACTTAAAATTATGAACATGCTGTCCATTATATGTGACTATATGCTCTCCTCACACTGCAAGTTTTTAAATTTCCCCAATAAATTCTGTGATTCCAAACAATTATACTACTGATCAAGGGTAACACCCTCTTTTTCTGAAGATGTTATGTTTCAGACAATAAATAGTTTGAAGTTTGAGAAACATCTTAAAAATCAGGAAGAAGGGATCCCTGGGTGGCACAGCGGTTTGGCGCCTGCCTTTGGCCCAGGGCGCGATCCTGGAGACCCGGGATCGAATCCCACGTCGGGCTCCCGGTGCATGGAGCCTGCTTCTCCCTCTGCCTGTGTCTCTGCCTCTCTCTTTCTCTCTCTGTGACTATCATAAATTTAAAAAAAAATCAGGAAGAAAATGTAAGAGAATATCTTCTGCCCTTTGTTTCCCTGATAAAAAATAATAATGTAAATATTCTTCAAGGCAGTAATGACAGTGGAAAGCATATGTTGGCAGTTTTTAATTCAGAGTAAGTTTAGAATATGGTCTTGACTTTATGGTTTATTATCCTTATTTGAAAAGAAATATAGAAAGGTCCAACAATAATCAGGCAACTTGCCATAGAGCCTGTAGCAATTCAAGAACCACAAAGGAAGAATGAATCATTCCCATACACCCTTAAACCACAGTTTCATATCTACCAATGATTTTTACAGCACCTGGGATTTGTTAATAGCTCATTATGATGATTTCAACATTCAAACCTCCCAGTTTACAATTGTTGATATTTTGTTGCCCCAAAATGATCAGTTAGCCCAGCCAAATCTTGATTCATGTCCTACCACAAAGAATGTCCATCCCCACTAACTTTTGCTGGTTTTCATTATTCTTAGTGATTGATTATTACATTAACAGGTCCAATTTTCATGTTTAACTGCCCTGATTTAGTCAATAAAGATAAGCTGGTGACTTTGGCAAGAGAGTTGTCTTCCAACATAGAAAGATTCCAGGGTTGTGTTAAATCACACACAAGACCTTGAAGAGCCGTGGCTGTCCCCTGTCTGAAATTTAGACAGCTAGGAAAATTGAGACCAAACTCTAGTAGGGCTGTATTTCAAATGAAATGATTTCAAGTCATGCTAATGTCTGGCATCAATTTGAAATTTCTTAAATGTAACCACATAATTTCAGTTTTAAACGGGGTCTATCACTTTTAATGATACAAAAGAAACCTTTGATTGAAGTGCCATAGAGCAATTTAGTGGAAGGCTTACATTTTTTGTCTAAAACCAATACTTAGGAAGCAACTAAAGATAGGCAGATGTGGATGGTATTAATCACCAATATATCAATTTATTATCAAAATAGTTTTTTTAAGTTAGATACTCACAAGAAGGCCTCAGTAAGAATGGAAAGCCCTAGAAACAAAATTAGATTGAGACTTATCCTTCTAATGTGGAAAAGAAGAAAACAAAATATATGTAGATATATGAAATTGGAATTATGTATTATATTCAGTATCTGGGCCACACATTTAATAATAATATCATCTTGGATTTATATGGTGATATGTCTCCAGAGAGCCAGAAATTCTCACTTATATTAAGGAATAAATTACTACCAATATTAGCAATCATGTTTATAAATGAAGATTTTTAACACAAAAAAATACATAATTTATCTAAGGTCACACATTTTATCAGCATTAAATTCAGGTAAGAATCTAAGTTTGCTGATTTATAATCAAATATCTATTCATTTGATTAAGAGTTCTTAACCTGGAGCCAAGACCTTCAGGGACCTTTGAACATCTTGAAATTAAATGCAAAATGTCATCTATATGTATGTTTTTCTCCCCTGACAAGAGGATCAGATTATCAAAAGGGGTCATGACATAAAACATTAAATACTACCTTATTTGACTAAACCACTTCCGTACTAGATTTCTCTAAAAAGGGATGGTATTCATTTCCATAATAAATTTAAAGTTCAGCCAAAGTTTCTAACCGGTATGCTACAGTTGGAATATATTAATGTATCTTAGTAAATAACTTTACAGAGAAAAACTCATATGATGGGGACTTGAATCCCTAGTTAACTTTTCACATGCCTTGACATTTATTCTTAGCACATCACAGAATTCACATAGGAAAATGCTACACTTAAACAGTTAAATGTATTTTAATTATCACTCCTGATTTGTAACTTTTGGTATGTAATGAAAAATTCATCTTTTGAACTAAAATTGCTCAGAGCAGAAGGCAATATTTTTCCCCATAAATGTATAACATCAGATCAGCTGGGTTTTACTTATGAGAACACAACCAAATTTGCTTTCACTCCCATTTTACCTTTTGGAAATTTTTCACTCACAGACAAAAATACTCTAATTCAGAACACAATAAAGTATCAAATTCATTTTATCTAGTTTTTAGAGTGGAAATGTCACCATCTGTATTTGCATTTTTAATGCTAAAAAGTAAAAGTTAGAAGCAATTTAAATATTGATTTTCATATGTACATATAGGCAGTTTGGATTTGGTTCTAAGTTGAATATATTTACTGTTGCTCCATTAGAAATAAAAAGGTGCAGACCTCACCTGAAATCTTCACTCACCTTCAAATGGGACTGTACAATACAGAGTATCCAAACTGAGAGCTTTGACTGAGTCAGTTAATTCAATAAAACAGCCTCTCCGACCATCTCTCCACAAACTTAATAAGCATTTAGGTTCATTTTGAGTAGTGTGAGACCCTTGCCATGGTATTCAAGGTAAGAAAGTCACCAGCACTCGGGCATACTTGAACTGGCATAGGAATCATATTTCAGTCCTTTCAAGGACATCTCAGGCTTAGATATAATCTCACAACCAACTGATTTCCAAGTCAACAACCTAGAATGCATTGGGTTCCCACATTAGCTTGTGTGTCAGAGATCTCTAAAATGTGTCTTCTCCAGATATGTAAAGTGTTTTGATGGCCATCATCATGAGGTTCATTCAGGTTCCCGGAGGAGGGGCAGAGTAGGTCTCTACTGACATCTATACACCTTATCCAATAAGATACAACAAAGTGTGAAACCAGAGTTTCTTGTCCTGTGGAGCACAGGGTTTGTTTTTAGAACCCCACTGAGGGGTTAACTATTCTCAGCTCATGACTAAGGCAAAACATTCCCTAAGTTACACAGGTCTTTTTTTTTTTTAATAATAAATTTATTTTTTATTGGTGTTCAATTTGCCAACATACAGAATAACACCCAGTGCTCATCCCGTCAAGTGCCCCCCTCAGTGCCCATCACCCATTCACCCCCACCCCCCGCCCTCCTCCCCTTCTACCACCCCTAGTTCATTTCCCAGAGTTAGGAGTTTCCATGTTCTGTCTCCCTTTCTGATATTTTCTACCCATTTCTTCTCCCTTCCCTTGGTACACAGGTCTTTAGCACAGGTACTGGCTTGCAGTTGACAGAAGAGAGGTTATTTCCCTTCACCCAAAATGGTGTGCGTCAGTTTTGTCCCATGGAAAATTTATTTTAAAAAAAAATCACCTCTATCTTCTATTCTTGAGTGGCAGGAGGGGAAGGAGCAGTTATCAGCTCAACCAAAAAGTTAAATTTCAACAATACATCAATCCATGGATGTAAAGATAGATGTAAAAAGGTTAGGCTTCTTCTTTGAGTCTTACGAGCCATGTTAGTTCTGCTGCAAAGGTTTCTCTGCTTTGCCTTTTTTTTTTTTTTACTTTATTTATGATAATCACAGAGAGAGAGAGAGAGAGAGAGGCAGAGACACAGGCAGAGGGAGAAGCAGGCTCCATG
Organism: Canis aureus; assembly: GCF_053574225.1. Taxonomy (NCBI): domain Eukaryota; kingdom Metazoa; phylum Chordata; class Mammalia; order Carnivora; family Canidae; genus Canis; species Canis aureus. Next base: position 78,839,682 of record NC_135611.1, on the reverse strand, counting down.
CACCAGGAGCCCGATGTGGGATTCGATCCCGGGTTTCCAGGATCGCGCCCTGGGCCAAAGGCAGGCGCTAAACCGCTGTGCCACCCAGGGATCCCCAGGTTTCTCTGCTTTGATGAAGAAAAGCATGGGGCCAGCTGTCTATTTCTAGGAACAGTCCTCATTTCAATTGCTGTTGTCTGCTACTGATTGACTAGCTCACAGACCAATAGTTCTTGACTATGAGATCAATGGCCAGACCAGAGACACTGAGAAAGAAAATAGGATTGCTAATTTCTGTCATCAATGTCAGAAGCAGGGCAAAATAAAAAGGTCAGTGATAAACCATCAGTCTATTTGTTGTTCAAGGAAGAAGAGAAACCCAGAATAGAGGCAGAGAAACTGTTTATTGGTCAAATTGACTGAAAGGAAGCTCCAGAAATCAAAGGCAGTCTTTATCATGGCATTCTTGGAAGCTGCACTTTCTCTGTTGTATCTTTATTTCGGATGTGGAATTGGGGGGTTTCTTTGATTAAAGACAGTCTTCATGGAACTAAAAAGACAAATATGTCTACTTTTGGGCAGGTGGTTGCAGAAAAGGCAAACTCTCCTTCAATATGAGAATATTTATTTAAAAAGCAAGTAGTCCCAGAATACCAAATGCTACTGAACTAATACAAGAAGATGCAGATGTGTGTCTTGCTACAGATGACCTCACTAGGACAGCTAGTCTATTAATGGCAGCCTGAATAAATTGTGGCAGGTGTATTTGAATGATTACAGTCAAACTGAATACTTAAGCTTCTCGTTTGCTATAATTAGGCTCATCCTTGAAAGGCGATGCAATTTTCGTTCCAATTAATGATCACAATCTCTACTACATTTCTCACCTTTATCCTTGTAAAAACTCTACTTCATCAAATGTGTGTACTTACTGTCTCGTTAAGTCATCTGGAGAGTTTGTGACCCTTCCTTTTCATCATTTCTCATTTGTGGAATACCCTTCAGCATTCCCGATTGATCTCAATCCTTCCCATCCCCACGCCAGAACATGTCTGCCTTCTCTGATTTCTTCTTGTTCTACATTCCTCTAAGTCCAATTCCTGCATTTGGCATTAATATGCATCCTACTGGCTTACAAATTTATTAATTTCTTCTTGTGCTGTTATGAGAGGGGCCTTGTACTGGAGTCAGGAGATTGTGATTCTATTCTCTAATTTGCTACAGTATTTTTTTTTCTATTCAATAAGTGCCTTTCCCTCTCCTATCTTTATGCTCCTTGTTAGCAAAATAAAAAGGAAAAATTATTTCCTTTCCTTAGAACTGTTAAAAGTAATAATTTAAGCTTGAAATGAATGAAACGGATTTCATCATCATCAGTAACACTGCATTTTTGGTGTTTTAATTATTTTCCATCTGGATTATTAGCATTTTGGAATAACTGGACTACATAACATTCCTCTGTGCTTCTCAACACCTTTATCAAAGCCTATTTTTGTACTTATTATAACATAAAATATTTTTTATATATCTATCTCTCTTACTAAAATAAAAGCTTCCCAAATTGAACCTTAATCGTATTTACCCTTGAATCTCTAGCACCCAGTGCCTGATCATAAATTTACTCCCAAAACATAGGATAAACTGAATCGAATTATTGTATATAGCTTCATCAAATGGCACAATGTTTTGCATGTCGTCAGTATAAGTTACTTTTTTAAGTGATTAAACTAAAAATTATTCATTACCTGCAATTTATTTTAGAACTTCTCATTCAGGGCAGCCCGGGTGGCTCAGCTGTTCAGCACTGCCTTCGGCCCAGGGCATGATCCTGGAGTCCCGGAATCGAGTTCCACGTCGGGCTCCCTGCATGGAGCCTGCTTCTCCCTCTGCCTGTGTCTCTGCCTCTCTCTGTGTGTCTCTGCCTCTCTCTGTGTGTCTCTTATTTATATGAATAAATAAATATTAAAAAAAAGAACTTCTCATTCAGATCAGTTTATTGACATATGTAGGAAATGGCAAAACAACTATTTTTACAGTAAGTCAAATACTTTGAAAACCATGAGATAGGCTTTGCCTACACAAATGCACCACACAATTAAACCGAATTATAAAATACCCCATATGGCATGCTAATGTAAATCATCACAATATAAAAGAGCCAATATATACAAGTAGTTCTAACACATGGGCAATAATACTGAGCGTGTTCCAGAAATATCAAAAGTTGGGTCATGGCCTCTTTGTTGAAAATTTACATCTTGGAATGATGCAAAAATAATCTGTTAAAGAATATAACTAAACTTTTTACATAAACATGATCAAGAGTGTAAGATTAAAGGGTACAGCCCAATAAGTTTGTTGATGGTAAAATATGATTTCCAAGAGTAGCCAAGGGACCATTTTGACCACTTGAAACTGAAACTGTCCAGGTTTCCATCTTTCAAATTCTGAAGGAAGATGAACCCTTTTTTATTTACTATAAAGGCCATGAACAAATGTCTCCTACACTTAAATTTCCTTTCCATGGAACTCTTTCCACTTTATGAAGGGTGTATTCATTTCTTTTTTAACTGGTTCCACAGCTCTAATTTCTCCCTTTACTTACAACTACATTTCAGTTTTTCAGGCCTTGTCTCCAAATCCAACTGTGTAGTTCCATTCTCCAGCTCCTTTCTTATCTCTCTGGGCACCTTCACAAATCATCCCAACATTTTTGTTTAAAAGTAAAAAGGAATAATTTCTGGTTTCTGGTCTGGCACTTATGGAGCTTAGAAGTTGTCATTCCCATCCATACCATAAGAAAAACTCTGAACAAACTGAAGATCAACAACTTTTCTTAGGTCCATCAGAGGACTGAAGTAACAAAGCAAACTGCTGCCCCCAAATTTGGAAAGGTTGACAGACAGATACAGAGAATCACACTTTACCTGAGCAGAAACCTCTAGGACAAGCACCAGGGTAGGAAACCCGAAGCTGTAACTGAAAAATTGCTAGAGGCTCAGGGTGGACTGAGTTAAAAGTTTGAGGTAAAAACTCCAAGGGGTCCAGTTTTAAAGAGGCTCCCATACTTCTGTAGGTTGTACTTCCAGGAGTCATGCTAGGTTCTCACAGTGAAGAACAGAGAAAAATCCCTTAGTATATCTGGCAGAGAGAGGTGGGTAAGTAGCTATTTTGAAATATAGGCAGAGCATTTTATTCTGTTTTGACAAGACCTACCCTCACCACAGCCTAACAGACTAGAGCTTTCCAGAGCCTAACCTACCTGAGGAAAGGGAAATACTCAAATCTAGTTCCCTATAGACTTTGACATGGGAGAAGGAAAATATCCAGCTGCAGTCAGATCTAGCCCTCCATGTGGAGGAAGAGAAATACCTCTCCTCTAGCCGTCCATGTGGAATAGGGAAATACCTCTAGATGTCTCTAGCTTTCATGTCTTATTTAAATGGGGATTGAGGATTGAAGAATGGGGGATACTAAGAACCATATGTAAAGATCACAGCCCAGGGGTGTAGGTGCACTAAAAGACTGAGACCAAACCAAAGAACTATATAGAAAGCTTCCTTTCTCCAATTCCACAACAACACATCACTGAAGACCTGTTTTACCCAGTTCCGTTTACCTAGTACATCATGTCTGGCTTTCAATAAAAAAATTTTAAGACATACTAAAAGGCAAAAAACACTGTTTGAAGAGACAGAGCAAACATCAGAAGCAGACTCTGACATGCAAAGATGTTTGGAATTATCAGACTGGATAATATAACTATAAATAATATGTTAACTACCCTAATGGAAATAGTAGACAACATACAAGAACAAATTGGTAATGTGAGCAGAGAAATAGGGAGCCTAAGAATCAAAAAAATTCTAGAAATAAAAAAACGCTAAACACAAAAAAAGAATGCCTCTGATGAGCTAATTAGTAGACTGAACAGATTGAGGAAAGAATCAGCAAACTTAAGAATAAATCAGTAGAGTGGATCCTGGGTGACTCAGTTGGTTAAGCATCCAACTGTTGATTTTGGCTCAGGTCATGGTCTCAGGGTGGTGACATTGAGCCCAGTATTAGGCTCAGCAGGGAGTCTGCTTGAGATTCTCTCTCTTCCCTCTGTCTCTCTTCCTTCTGCCCTACCCCCAATCGAGCATGTGCCTTCTCTCTCTCAAATAAATAAATAAATCTTTAAAAAAAAGACATCAGTAGAAACTTCCCAAACAAAATACACAGAGAAAAACGATTGAAAAAAACAGAACAGAATATCCAAGGGATATTTGGGATAATCACAAAAAGATATGATATATGTGTAACAGGGATACACCAAAAGAAGAGACAAAAAAAAAAAAACAAAAAAAACAGAAGATGTATTTAAAGCAATAATGACTGAGAATTTCCCAAAATTAATGTCAGATATGAAAACACACATGTAGGAAGCCCAGAGAGCACTATGCAGTAAAATGGCAAAAAATCTAAGCATATCATATTTAAATTAAAGAGAACGAAAAAACATTAAAAGAAGTCAGAGGAAAATAAGCCAATAACAAGGAAATGTAAGAATTACATCAGATTTCTCTTCAGAAACCAAGCAAACAAGAAATGAGTGAATTATTTACAGTGTTGAGAAAACACACACATACACACATGCACACCAAAGCAGAATTCTGTATGCAGAAACATTATCCTTCAAAATAAAGGAGAAATAAGGACTTTCTCAGACAAATAAAAAATCGAGGGAATTTGTCACTGGTACATCTGCCTTGGAAGAAATACCAAAAGAAGTTCTTCACAAAGGAAAAAAATAAAACCAATATCTATGTAAAGAAAGACACAATATTAAAAAAAAAGGAATGTGAAGGTAAAATAAAACCTTTGTTTTTTAAATTCTTAATTGCTATAAAAGATAGGTTTGTTTAAAAAATAAAAGCAATAATGTATTCAGTGATTATAGCTTGTGGATAAATGTAGTAAATAATAGCAATGTTATAAGGGACAAGAGAGAGGAATTAGGAATACTTTGTTATCAGATACTTATACTATCCATGCAGTGGTATAATGTTATTTGAAAGTGGAATTGGATTCCCTGTAAATGTATATTGCAAACTTTAAAGCAACTACAAAAAAAGTAAAAAGAGAAGTTTAACTGCTATGCTGGAAAAGGAAAGTGGGATCATATAAAATGTTCAATTATACCAGATTCAAAAAAACCAAAATATTCAATTAAAATCTCAAAGGCACAAAAACACAAAAGACAAAAAAAGAAACAAAGAACAGGATATGAAGAGAAAACAGCAATGAATATGATAAATATCAATCCAGTAATCACTTCAAACATCAATGGCTAAGAGAAAGAGATAACACACACATACAAATGAGACACAATTCCATATCGTCTATTAAAACTCTCTTTAAATATAAAGACACATACAGATTCAAAGTAAAGGGATCGAGAAAGCTATACCATGCTTGTCAGCATTAATCAAAAGAAATCTGAAATTTTGGACAAAGCCAAATTCAGAACCAAAAAATTTATCAAGGACAAAAAGGGTTTTTACACAATGATGAATAGGTCAATTCACTAAGATAACAGTTCTTAGTGTGTATGCTCTTAACAACAGAGCTTTAAAATATGTAAGACAAAATTGACAGCAGTGAGAAATAGGTGGATACACCGTTATAGCTAAAGACTTCAACCTTGCTTTATCCATAAGTGATGGAATGAGCAGGCAAAAAAGAAGTAAGGATGTAGTTGAACTCAACAGCACCATCAATCAAGTGAATGTAGTTAACATTTGTAGACTACTTCCCTCAACAGCAGCATACACTTTCTTCCAAGCTCACATGGAAGATTCACCAAGATTGACCAGCCGCTGTGCTATAAAATATATCTTAACAAATTTAAAAGCATAGAAATCATACAATACCTCCTTTCAGACCACGATAGAATTAGACTAGAAATCAACAGAAAAATAGCTGGAAAATCCCCCCAAATACTTGGACTTTAAACAATACACTTCTATATGACACATGAGTTTCAGGAGAAACCTCAAGAGAAAAAAATAATTGAACTACATGAAAATGAAGACACAAATTGTCAAAATGTGTGGAATGAAGCACGAGCAGTGTTTAAAGAAAAATGTATGGCACCAGGAAAGAAGAAAGATATAAAATCAATAATCTAAGCTTTTGCCTTAAGAAACTAAGAAACGAAGAGCAAATTAAACCTAAAGTAAGCAGAAGAAAGGAAATAATAAAAATTAGAGCAGAAATCAATAAAACTGAAAAAGGAAGCTAATAGAGAAAAAAATAACCAAACCAAAAGCTGGTTCTCAGAAAAGAATAATAAAATTGAAAAAACCTAGGGAAGAGAAAAAGAGAAGTTACAAATAATAACTTTCTAAAACAGAAAGAGGACATCACATGTGCAATAAACAGGTAACAAAGGAATTTTTTTAAAAGATTTTATTTATTTATGAGAGACACAGAGAGAGAGAGAGAGGCAGAGACAAAGGCAAATCCCTCCCCTGAAGGGAGCCTGATGTGGGATTCGATCCAGGGATTCCAGGACCATGCCCTGGGCTGAAGGCAGGCACTAAACCGCTGAGCCATCCAGGGATCTCCAGTAACAAAGGAATATTAAGAACAATTTAATGTTCACCAATTTGATAACTTAGAAAAATGCATCATTTCTTTTAAAGGCATACTCTATAAAACTTCACACAAAGTGAAACAGATCATATGAATAGGCTTATATTTATTAAAGAAAATGAATAAATTATTAATAACCAAAAACATAAAATAAAGCAAAAAACACCAGACCCAGATGGGTTCACTAGTGGATTCCACCAAACATTTAAGGAAGAAATTTGACCAATTCTCTTCAATCTCTTTGGGAAAGCAGAAACTGAGGGAGTATTCCTAACTTAATCTATGAGGCCAGCAATACCCTATAATGCTAAAACTGGACAAATATTACAAGAAAGGAAAACAACAAACCATTATGTCTTATGAACACAGATGCAAAAATCCTCAACAAAATAATAACACATCAAATCCAACAACATATTTTAAAAAAAGCTAAGGCAGCCCCGGTGGCTCAGCAGTTTAGCACCGCCTTCAGCCCAGGGTATGATCCTGGAGACCAGGGATCGAGTCCCACGTCGGGCTCCCTGCATGGAGCCTGCTTCTCCCTCTGCCTGTGTCTCTGTCTCTGTGTGTGTGTGTATGTGTGTGTGTGTGTGTGTGTGTGATGAATAAATAAATAAAATCTTAAAAAAAAAAGCTACATGCCAGACTAAATAAGATTTATTCCAGGTATGTTTAACTTTTGACAATCAATCTAATACATCACATCAATAGGCTGAGGAAGAAATGATGATGTCAAGAGATGTGAAAAAACATCTGATAATATTGAACTCTCACTCTTGATAAAAACTGTCCAGAAACCAGGAATAGATAGATCTTCCTCAACCTGATAGAGAACATCTATAAAAACAATCTCCAGGTAACAGCATGGGACCCAAAGGGGATAAACTAGAAACTTTCCCTCTCAGATCAGGAACAAGACAAGGATGTCTTCCCTCACCCCTCCTCTTCAACATATTCCTGAATACTTAGATAAAGTAATAAGAAAAGAAAATGAAGGAAAAGGTATATGGTTTGGGAAGGATGAAATTTAAGTGTCTTTATCTGCAGATGATGTGATTTTCTATTTAGGAAATCCCAAAGAATCAGAGAAAGCTCCTGGAATTAATAAATGACTATAATAAGGTTGTAAGATACAAGGTTCACATACAAAATTAATTGCTTTTCTGTATACAAGCAATGAACAATTGGATTTTGAAATTAAAAACACTACTTACATTAGCACCTCTGAAAATGAAACATTTAAGTATAAATCCTACAAAACATAACACGATTGATATAAGGAAAACTATGAAACTCTGATTAAAGAACTCAAAAGAAGTAAATAGATATTCCATGTGCATGAATATGGAGACTCAATACTGCTCAAATGTCAGGTCTTCCCAACTTGGTCTGTTGATTCAACACAATCAATATTGGAATCACACTATGCATAATTTCAATTTTATAAATTCATTGAGGTATTTTTATGGTTCAGAATATAGTCTATCTTGGTTAACGTTCCATGTATAAGTAAAAGGAACACGTATTTTGGTGGTTTTGTTTGAAGTGTTCTGGAAAGATCAGTTTGGACAGGCTGGTTGACTGTTGATAGTTCTGTTATATGTTAAAGTCTTCCACATTCTCACTGATTTGTTTTTTACTTTATTGATTACTAAAGAGAGAGATCTTGAAGTCCCTATAATTATGGATTTATCTGTTTTTCTTCTCAGTTTGATCTGTTTTTGTTTTGTGAAGAAGCCCTCATACTCCGTACAAACTCATTTAGTATTGTCATGTTTTCAGTGCCACTTATTTGACTACTTTATTGGTATTTAATACCCTTTATCACTCCTGGTAGTATTCTTGCTGTGAATTATATTTTATACTATGGTAATATAACCACTACATCATTATTTTGATTAATCTTTGCATAGTACACTTTTTATCACATAATTTTAACATGTACACTTTTATATTTAAAGTGATCTTTTAGACAGTCCTACCGTTGGGTCTCACATTTTATCCAATTTGGCAAACACAGCCTTTTAATTGTGTCGTTTGATCATTTATATTTATTGATACGGCTGGATATATACCTACCACTTTTTAATTTTTTTCTCTTGGTTCTAGCTATACTTTGTTTTTTTTCTTCTTCTTTTTTTTTAATTTTTAAAATACTTATTATTATTCCATTTTATCTGTACGTTTAGTTCATTATCTATACACATTTAAGTTATGGTTGCTATAGGGCTTACAGTATACTTAATTTACAGTCTTTCTTCATGTCTAATAAAAAAAAGTACAATCTTAAAATACCCAATTTATCACTACCATATTTTGAATTAATGTTTTCTTTTTTTCCCAGGACGGAGTCATTTCCATTGTATCTATTAAGTAGCCACAACAAAAATTAATTTATTAGTATTTATTATACATCTATGTGTCAGATAGTTTGCTAATTTACATGAAGCATGTCATTTTATATACATACTGAATAAGGTAAATATTATCTCCATTTGATAGCTCAGGGAATTGAGGCATAGAGAGGGTAACTTAAGCAAAATTGCACATCTTGGTGATATTTGCAATCAGCCAGTATAACTCCAGAGTCTGTGATATCAATCAATACATTATAATTGCTGACCCATAGTCAATTTATTAATTATAAAAATTACTGGTATTTTTTTTCTAAAATTCCTTATGGGGAAAAATGGTCACAAATGGCAACCTGTTCATTTCCTTCTTAATAACTAGCTAATATTTTTGTCTCATATCTTATTGCATTTGCCAGTACCCTCAGAAAAATTCAAACAGCAGTAGAAAGAAATGTGTCTTTTATTCTTGATTTTGGATTTACCCCAAAGATACAGATACAATGAAACGCCGGGACACCTGCACCCCGCTGTTTATAGCAGCAATGTCCACAATAGCCAAACTGTGGAAGGAGCCTCGGTGTCCATCGAAAGATGGATAAAGAAGATGTGGTCTATGTATACAGTGGAATATCACTCAGCCATTAGAAACGACAAATACCTACCATTTGCTTAGACGTGGATGGAACTGGAGGGTATTATGCTGAGTGAAATAAGTCAATTGGAGAAGGACAAACATTATTTGTCTCATTCATTTGGGGAATATAAAAAATAGTGAAAGGGAATAAAGGGGAAAGGAGAAAAAATAAGTGGGAAAGATCAGAAAGGGAGACAGAACATGAAAGACTCCTAAGTCTGGGAAACGAACTAGGCGTGGTGGAAGGGGAGGTGGGCGGGGGGTGGGGGTGACTGGGTGGCGGATACCGAGGGGGGCACTTGACGGGGTGAGCACTGGGTGTTATTCTGTATGTTGACAAATTGAACACCAATAAAAAATAAATTTATTAAAAAAAAGTCAATGTTTTTATGCTTTTTATTAAGATTTTTTAATGGTGACAAACAAGTGAAAGTTACTGAATGTTTGATAAACTTTCCTGATTTCTCCTTTTTTTCTGTTTTATAAATGTGTTACAATAACATATGGCATTATTATGGCTACCAACAAAATTTTTTAAGAGAAGGAAAATTAGGGACAAGTAAAACATTCTCTAACTCAGAGAAAAAAAATCATATTCACCTATCAATACAATGGCATGCAAATCGAGCATTCTTTCAGTAGAGAATTCAATCAATAATAACATTCAATAAATTTTTACTAACTACCTAAATGGGCTAGAGAATTTGCACAGTTCATAATGACTAACATTATCTTCCATATGTCAAGCGCCGAAAAGACAGAATTTTACCCAACATTCAAATGGTGGCATTATATCGCTGCAATCTGTTCCATAACCAAATCCAAAAGTTGATTTGATAATTTTAGTGAAGGCTGAATCCAGAATATAATCTCATAAAACACGTTTTAAATTCTTGTTTGTCATGCAGCCATTATACGTGGCATCTAATCCATCAGAAAGGTTAAATGGCATATTCTTAGGATATTAGTATCTGCAGGGTGCCAGAAGCTCTAGGGGTCAGGGATGCTTGGGTGCAACTTCTTACATAGAAAGGGAACCTCTACGATCTTATCTTCCAAATACCCATTGATATGAGGAGGCCTTTTATATAGCACCAATAAGAACAAGTGGATGTAAGAATACACCTAAATTAAAAACTAAGAAAATAATAACACTTCATTAATTTCTTCTTCTTCAAGCGTACTCAGAGAAGACCAAAGAATTGGGCACGTTGAACACATGTGATTACAGACATTCTCAAATTGTGTCATGTGCTCCTCTCTCTATCAAGATTTGTGGCTCCCTGAAGGGCAGGCACATAGGTATATCTGTATCTATCTGTATCTGTATCTATATACACACAAGCATGCACACACAGATACACTTCTAAGTACACATACATGTATTTTTTTTCTAATAACTAACGGGTAGAACCCCACATGTATGATGGAGCTACCCAGATAGATCCCAAAACAAATTTCTGGACAAATTTTCTAGTTATCCTCTACAGCTGCACTAGCCAATACTATAGCCATCTGCCATAAGTGGCCATTTAAATCATACTTCAATTAATTAAAATTGAATAAAATTTAAAATTCAATTTCTTATTCACACTAGCCACGTTTCAAGTGCTCAATAGCAGATATAACTAGTGGCCAATACTGGACCACCCAGATACAGAATGCTTCTCTCATCACAGAAAGTTCTATCAGACAACACTGCCCTATGGATTACAGATAGCCCTTCTTCATCACTTGGTGAGAAGAAATCCTGCAAAAGTGGTACAACATTTCAAATTCTTCTTCACACAGATATCACTATGAAGACTCAAGTCTTACGGCGGATAGATGGCTTTCAGCTACAGAACTCTGGGCTTTTCACAATATTAGCTGGAAAGTGTTAAAGCAATAATGCCCATGGGCTGCTTCTTTGTTATAACCATCAAAGGTATGTTTAATGATGCTAAAGTGGAAAATTTGTGATGCTGCAAAGATGGAGGATCAATGTTTTCCTTACCTCTTAAATAGGCAGCAACTCTTCATATGATAAGGAATTCGAAGTCCCATATAGTCAACAGAGAAAAGGGAGCACATATTTAACAGAAATAATGCAGTTTGCAAAGAGAATAAGAGCTGAAACATCACTCAACTATAGTTGTCATCATGCAGAGTTTATTGGAGAGAAGCAAAACCACAAATAAACATAAATTAATTGAGAGTCATTAATTGAAAATAGGACTTTTAGCAAGTGAAGAGGTTCCTGGCTGGCTCAGTCAGTAAAGCATGGGACTCTTGATTTTGGGTTGTGAGTTGGAGCCACATGTTGAGCGTAGAGGTTACTTAAAAATAAAACCTTAAAAAAAAAAAAAAAAGGTTTTTGGGATGCCTGAGTGGCTTAGCGGTTGAGTGCCTGCCTTCTGCCCAGGGCGTGATCCTGGAGTCCCGGGATGAGTCTCACATCGGGCTCCCTGCATGGAGCCTGCTTCTCTTTCTGCCTATGTCCCTGTATCTGTGTGTGTGTCTCTCATGAATAAATAAATAGAATCTTTAAAAAAAAAAAAAAAAAAGATTTTTAGGAAGTACGTAAGCAATGCACGTGCATGTGCGCACACACACGATTTAGTAATAAATCCCTAAAGAAAGAAGTAGCCAAAGAAAAGCAGGTGGCATCTCTTGCAACAAACAGTATATAGGATACAATAAAAATATCCAGTAGTATTTTTTAAGCTATGTGGCTTCAGAGTTGCCATCTTTTTCTTAATAAGCAAAACCAGCAAACTGATATATGTGTAAAGCTCTAATTTTGTGTGCTGGGCTCTATCATTTTCAAAATACCCATTTATTTTAAATCTTCAAACACTTCTTTAGTAAGAATATCTAGTTATTTTCATTGAAAAAAGACTAGACTGAATACAATCTACATGTCTATAAGAATCAAAATTCTTCTTTCTGGAGGAGAAAAAGCCAAAGCCTTTCCACCCTTTATAGAATTCTGGTGAGATTTATTTCTGTGTGTTTGTGTATGTGAGTATGAACACGCACTTATTTGTGTGTGTATGTGTGTGTGTTATGCACCATAATCACATAGATTTCCCTACAGATTGTGAAGACATTACCCACTTTTGCTTTGGTTGAACTAGGAAGCAGGACAAACTTTCAGGAAGTGACTATAAATATACTGAGTCTTTTTTTTTAGCAGCAATAAGAATTACCATTATATATAGGTTCGTCTCAAGATGCAAATCATTAAAAAGTATGCCAGACGATGTCATCCCTTATTATGCTCAAGAAAACATTGAGATCCCCTTGCTTCTTGCATGTGATCAGATCACAGTAGAATGAACACAGGAGATAGAAAGAGAACAAAAACATTAAAGAAAGTGAGCCAAATTCACCACCATTAACTGAAAAACCATTAGAAGTAGGTTTTTAAAAAATCATATATGATAATAGTAACATCAATTCCAATATAACAATAACTTCAATATATAAATAGAGTAAAGGCTTAAATGCTAGATGCACAAATTTGTAAAATATTTCACACACATGCAACTTTCTGACAGCTATTAAATGAACCCAAGAATGAGGTATAGTGTCATTCAATGCCCTTTCACGTAGGTAAGATTTAATACCAGCACAGATTTTATTCCTTCTTGTTCACTACCCTTTGCAGCTGTATTCTTGGCACTGACCAGTTCCTTCTGAGGTTAGACGGTATGATTTAAAGCATGGCTCTCTCCTTATTCCCTACATTAATTAGTCTGCCTTGCTTAAGAAAGTTGCTTGCCAAGGAGCATTTTAATTGGGCACTAGTTTCTGTAACTAACTAAAAGTCGAGGTTGGTGGCCCTAAAGTTTGGTGCTGAAATATCCAGATGACCCAATATCATTGAACCGAGGTCTGGCTGGAAATTTTAGTTTTCTTAAATGGCTGTTGAATGAATTCTCCATAATGAGAAGTATTATATATTATCTTAGAGTTGTTAAATACAATTAGCCAGTGTCCACACAAACCACCCAGTAGTTATGAAAACCTACACAGTGATCCTAGATCCCAGACTCTTGTTCCATTAGGGTTTTACAGGGTGTAGTTACCTGCTCTGACAGCGCATTGGGTGTTGTTTTTTTTTTAAACACTGAGGATATTGGGCCAAAAGCTTACAAAAGTGAATGGGCCTTTACATGAATGAATATAATTTATTAATAGTAGCAGAAACACTTTCAAAGCATCTATATACAATAATATATTGTATTAGGTGCCATGCACATAGGATATCTGATATGCAATAATTACAAATGAAACATTGTAGCAATTCACAACCTAAGAAAATATACCTTATGTACTGGAAATGCAGATTTTTATTGTCTACAATCAGCTATCCATGATTCCCTCTTTGAGGTTATTTTGCTCTTAAAACTTCAGAAAGAGACCACAATCTGAGATGTTAGAGAATTGTGTAGAAAATGCACTGACTTTGGAGCTAAATAGAACTAGGTTTCTTCAATTATGCTTCTGCCACATAGTGACTTGAATGACATTAAAGAAGTGTCTTAACTTTGCTGAGCCCTTTATCTTATCTGTAAAATACTGTTATAAAATTCTACATCACATAGTTTGTAAAGAGAAAGGAAGCTATATGTACATCTTAACTAAAATGGATTATGGCCTTGAGGAACCATGCAATATATGGTTGCCGTATTATTCTCTTAAAGTGGTAATAAACACACACACACACGCACACCCTTTTCCAAAAGGTCTGGCCATACCTCTGAACTCTTCTAGATAACACAGCAGCATTCTGCTGGTCTTGCATGTACTGAATGGTACACACAAAGTACATTCAACAAATATTTGCAAAGATCTGCTTGCCAACCTAAATATGGGTCTACCGTTTGAAGTCAAAAGGGATTCTTCAGGTAAGCAAGAGTTAAAAAAATGGTTACTTTCTACAAACCTCACATTTCTATGCTTATGTTTCATATAAACAACAAGATCCACAGTATGTGGTAATATATCCTTCTAACATGGCCTTATCATGGTTACCTAAATCTAGCAGATTTGTTATTTTATAAATGATACAAAATACACATGTAAGCATGGATGCATACATACATGTTCATGGATCAAACTTACCAATGATTTTATCTTTAATTTATGGTAGAAAAAAATTTATGGTAGAGATTTTTGTCCTATTTTTCTCATTTCCTATCATATACAAAAGAAGGCTTGCAAAAAAAAAACCAAAAACAAAACAAAAGGCCTATCTCATTCTTTTAAATGCACTGAACTTACTATTTGTACTCCTTTGCATTTTTTATTTTTTGCATTAGATAAATTCTCCCACATCAGAACTCAGAACAGGGGAACCCTCCTTAATGCATCTGGAATAGTATCTCTTCACAAAATGAATTCAAACGCAGCAGAAAGCTAATTTTTATCTGAGATGGCTCCTTTGCAAGCAAAATGGGACTATAGAATGAGATAAGGAACGTTAGTTCGTTATCACTCATGTAACAAATCTCTTAATAATACGGAATGGCACGTTAGTTATTTCTAGTGCCAATATTAGGACAGTAATGAGAAAAGAAAAGCATTATATATTCATTCTCCTGACAGGTATTACAATAAGATTGGGGACAGAAAAAAAAAAATTAATCAATTACACTTGGCCAAAAGGGAAATAGAAACAGTAAGAACAGGTCTGGAAATGGGAACAAAAAAATCCACTGTGCTGGAACAAGTTTAATTCCGGTCCACTTCTGGAGACTCTTACCAGGCTCTTACCGGAATCTACTTAAATTCCTGCTCCTTGCTCTCAGAGTCTTCTATTGATTGCCACCTTATTGAAAAGTACCTCTACTAGTTACCCTTCCTTAGCCAGCCCTGTACCACCACCATAGGGCACAGGTTCCGTCTACCTCCTGGGCCAACTCTTGTATCAACAGTCCTAGAACTGAAGCAGAGGAAATGGTCTGTGGTGGGAAGGGAAGGCATCCTAAGTGTGGAACAAAAGCCTGGGGGCAGGGAGCTTACTAATCATCATTGCAGGAACTTCATTCATTACATGATGGTCCCAAGTACAGTGGGAGAAATTTTCTTGGGGAACTTGATTACCTTTAGTGGAAACTAGATTTGATTCTTCACTGTAATGGCAAAAAAAGAATGCAAAATTAGAGCTATAGGATTATGTTTATTTTTATGCTTAAAAAAATTGAGCTAGTGGCTTATTTGAGTTGATTGTAGGAATTCTGAGAGTATTACATTACCAGGACCTACGGAAAGTCTTCCTTTAACTTTTGAAATTGTTGTTTTGAGTTTTACAACATTTAATATATGTTCCTCTAATTTTTTTTACAATTTTTGGTTCTTGTCCTTTTTAACTGGATTTTGTAAAATAGGAGGTAGTAGAAGAATAACATGCTGATCAAAAAATAATTCTGTGAATATAGCCCAAGACTCTGAGAACTGTTCAGTATATGTGCTGCCGAAGTGAGCACAGTCTGAGAACTGTTCAAAATTAAATTTCTTATTAAGACAAAACAAAACTGACATCAACAAAAGGAAGGAAGGAAGGAAGGAAGGAAGGAAGGAAGGAAGGAAGGAAGGAAGAGGAGAGAAAAGAAAGAAAAAGAAAGAAAGCAAGCAGGCAAGCAAGCAAAAGAACCAGAAAAAAGAAAGATCTATGGCACAGTTCAGTTTGTGAAAGCAAGGTCTTTATTTTGGTCAGAAACAGATACAAAAAAGGAATTGGAGGGATTTTAGTCAGAAGGAGTATTTGGGTTCTATTTTTTTTGTTGTTATTGTCCACTGAGGATGAGAGTTGCTTTTGCGATACCAACTGGCTTCAAATTTCCCAATGCAATTCCAGGTGGTGGTGGTATTTCCTTCTGTTTTGAGGCAGACAGTGCTGGGTTGAGAAGACACCAATGTGGAAGACAACAGAACTGGAGGCTACTAAAGTGAGGTCCTCAGAAATGTTACTGAATCAGAGACTCTAGGATTGATCTCGACGGTCAGGTTTTTGAGTCCTCCAGGTGATTCCAATGCCTTCCAAAGTTTGAGAACCACTGATCTAAACCACTCAAAGATATTTGGGACAAAGATCAGAAAAAAAAGGTAAGATAGCTATGTCAGCTGTATTTTTGAGTTCTTGATTGAATACAGAATGTGACATCATAAAAACAATTTCACCATAGGTACTGAGTTTTGTTATTCATGAAAAAAAATCTGAGCTTATCAAAGGAAACAAATATTTTAAGTTTGATAATTCAGTGCTTGTGATTCACAGAGTTTAATATAAAATACATGGTATAAAATACATGGTGCTGCATTTAAAAGATACACTTAGCAGGTTAATTGTTTGAAATGCCTATGAATTGGGATTCTTTTACATTGAAGCAAGATATAAAACTAGATAAGTGAGTTGGGATTAGTTTAAAAATATCTATCTTGACTCATAACTATGAGGTCTTGTGACATGTCATTAAAATAACACATGCCACATCTGTAATAACCTTGTACATAATTGTCAAGGAGTGAATGGATCAGGCATCACATCTTTGCACTTTATTTCATATGAAGGAGTCACTGCTTTCAGGGATAAGTGAAACCATATTGTGGGGCTAAATAAAAGTAATATGGACCTAGAACTTCTGGTGGTCAAAGTAAGGATGCTTTTAAATGTACCATCAAAGAGTTTACCTCAAAGTCCACTTCAAATCCTAGTCATATTATGTCCTCAAATGCTTAAATAAATAGATGATATTGTTGCCCATTGGAACACAGTAAGTTAAAAGAGCCATAAGCCTGGGATCTATTAAAAAAAAAAGACTTAGATAGCATTAAGTGTGTACATGGGTTTCCACTAGTGATTATAGGAAAATGTTACATATTTATCAATGTATTTATTTTTCAAACTGGGTATAGTCCAAACTACAATTATAATCAACACCTGAGTTATCCAGCACAAAACATAGAGAAGATAGATTTAGAATAACTACCTTAGTATTTGGCCTACTGCAACAGAATATCATATACAATGGTTTACAAACAATAGAAAATTATTTCTCACAGTTCTGGAGGCTGGGCAGTTCAAGATCATGGCACTGGCAGATTTAGTGTCTGGTAAAAGCCTACTTTTTCAGAGATGGTGTGTTCTCCTTGTGTCCTCACATGGTCAAGGGAGCAAGGGAACTTCCATAGGACTCTTTCACAAGGGTGCTAATTCCATTCCTGAGGGCTCTGCCCTCATGGCCTCATCACCTCCCAAAGATCTCTTAATACCATCATCTTCAATGTTAGTATTTCATCATATAAATGTTGGCAGTTGGGCGGGGGCCACAAACATTCACACCATAGCAATTACGCCTTAGGAAATCCATTGTTGATGTTATTTTCAGATGGAACAATGTTAAAAAATTGATAAGAATGGCAGTATATTGCATTAAAATAGGAAAAGTAGTTAGGTAATATGTACCTTATGTATCTTGTGATTCATTCCATAAAAGATAAAATCATGTAGCTACCTACACCTAGGATTATTTGGTTTGTTGTATTTAACCAAGGAATTGAACTCTATCAAATGAATATAATTAGACTAAACATGACATAGGCAGGAGGAGCATGTTTTAGTCTGAAAGGTACTTGGTCACTCAGAGGTAACACAGAGAAAGAAAAAATATTAGCACACTTGCAACCATTAGAGAGAATGAGGAACTTCAGGGGAGTTTAAAAAACATGTACAGAACACAAGACTGAAGCCATATGGGAAAGCATTTGTAGATAAAAGCATGCAAAATCAACAAGTTCTCAGTTATATTCCTCACGAGTTATATCTTCACCATAAACACATCGTCTGCCTTACAACTGCTCTCTTCATTTCATTCACGTTCCTGTTCAACAGCAGTGAGGATTGACCCCAAGACTCTAAGTTAAGGAGATGCAAGACCCAGTTGAGTCATTGTTTTAGATAAGGGTGGATATGAATTCCTTTCTCTCAGGATTTTTTTCTGAGAAAGCATTCTTTAAAATTGAAGGGCTAGTAATTTCAGAGCTCCAACTCCACTCAAAAGACCTGTCACTTACAAATAGCCTTACCAGGGGGGCCTGGGTGGCACTGTTGGTTAAGCCTCTGACTCTTGGTTTTGGCTTAGGTTGTGATCTCGTGGTCTTGAAATTGGACCCCACATTGGGCTCCACACTTAGCTCAGAGTCTGTTTAATATTCTCTCTCCCTCTGCCTCTCCCACTTGCAGGCACTCTCAAACAAACAAACAAACGAACAAACAAATAATAGGTTTACCAGAACTGCTGTAATTTGCATCATTCTGGTCTATTTCCAGTGGATTTTGGAAAAATGATAGACACGGTCAAGCAGAGTGTTCCCAAACAATTAAATTTTTTTTTCTGGATATGTTAGGATTCTTGGAGAAGAGAAAAATGTAGACTCCTATCTTCTGGGAAAACTAGTAATCTAATGAACAGCAAGACTTGACAGTCCTAACAGGCTGCTGTTCTTTGAAGTTCTATTTGGCAAAGCTTCAAAATTGGTGAGTGGCTGATAGAAGTCTATTCTCCTTTCCTGAAATCTTGGGGCCAGATGTACTTGAGAATTCAGATAATTTTTCAAATATAGGAAAGTTTGTAGCACATTTGTTTTAGAGTATATAACTATCCACAGATGGGTCTGAGATAGCAGCCTGTGATCAGACCCAATAACATTTCTGCAATGATATATATATATATAAAGTCACACTAAATTGTGTAAATACTGACTCTAAATAGCCTCATGTGACCTCAAGATAGGTTTTGCTTCCAAATTAGATGTCTCAAACTTCTGAAAAAAGATTCAATTTTTAGAGATTTTTGGAAATCAGAAGATAGCTAAGGAACTGTCAACCTGAAGAACGAAACTTATTGTTGTTATTTACTATTACTACTATTATCACTGTTCATACCACTACTACTACTGCTTATTACATGGCAGATGTTTCCTAAATCCTCACCTTAGTCTTTTGGATGCCTAGGAAATTAAAAGTCAGACACCTGATAAGGAACAGGGTGAAGATCCTATTCTATAAATGTCCAACTCAAAAGTACTTTAATATATATATATATATATATATATATATATATACTTTCCACTATCCCCCATTTTTTAAAAGTTATTTAGTTCTTTTTTTCCAAGATTTTACCTATTTATTCATGAGAGACACAGAGAGAGAGAGGCAGAGACAGGCAGAGGGAGAAGCAGGCCCCATGCAGGGAGTCCAGTGTGGGACTCGATCCCAAGCCTCCAGGACCAGGCCCTGGACTGAAGGTGGTGCCAAACCGCTGAGCCACCAGGGCTGCCCCTTTTTACTGAACACATATTTGTTGAATGCCTACTATGTGTTGGTATTTTTATAGACACTGAAGAGCCAATAGGGAACAAAAAATAACGTTCTATTCTCAGAGAGCCATATTCTAAAGGGGGTGGCAAAATTAGACAGACAAAAACAGATTTTAAAAAACTACAAAGTAGCACCAAAGTAATGTAGAGTAAGGAAATACAGACATATTTCCTATTGAGTCATGAGTAAAGGCCTCCCCAGGGCCTGTGAGCTGAGACCCAAATGAGGGAGGGAAGTGTGGTAACTGGGATAGAGCATTCCAGGCCGAGGGAAGAGGGAATGCAAATGGCCTGAGGTGTAAAAGGCAGGCAGATAAATCACCAGCACATTCCATGTGACGCGACAGTGTCCCTGTGTGTTGCCAGTACCCTCCATGTAATATGTGGAATATATTTATTCTGAAAAGTTATTTGCTATTTATCTGAAATGCAAATTTAAGCAGGTATCCTGTATTTTTAATTTCTCAGCCTGGCAAACCTCACTGAAGTAAGATTGTGTTTAACCTATTATAGGGATAGTTAAGAGGCCGAGCAAGGAGGTCAAGGCAGCTATAACAGAGTGACCTGAAGAAAGAAGTTGAGAATAATACCATGGAATAATAGCATGGAAGTCCCCAGCCACATGTGGTTAGTGAGCACTTGAAACGTGGTTGGTCAACACTAAGATGTGCTGTGAGTCTAAAATGCACTTGAATGCTAAAGACTTGGTATGAAGTTAAAGGGGAAATGCCTCAGTAAGAATTTTTCACAGTGATTACCTGTTGAATTGATAATCCCTAGGGTATACTGGGTTAAAGTACTTTAATGAAATTATTTTCACTTACTTCTTTTTATTATTTAATGTTTCTACTACAAACTTCCAAATGACATATGTGACTAATAGTGTACCTCTGTCAGTGCTAATGATAAAGGGAATGGCTGGGAAGGAAGGAGACCATGTAGAACCCTAAAAACCATAGTAAGGACTTTGGATTTTACTTGAGTGGGATGGAGAAGCACTGGGGGTTTTAAGCAGAGATGTGACATGATCTGACATGTCTGGGGTTGCTGTCTATAGTCTCCTCCAAGAAACTCCCAACTAAGGTATCTTACACACAAATGCTTTTTCTAAGTGATACCTATTGTTACAATTTGCACAAATTACAGTTTACTCTCATCTTGTCTCCCAGGATCTAAGCTAAGTCATCACATTGATTGCAATTTACCAGCCCAACTGACTTTTGGTCTGTTGTTCTAAATCCTGCTTTCCGGAGTCACTGATTCAAAAATATTCTTGGAGACACTACCATGTGCCAGGCACTATTCTAGATGCTGGAGATACATCAGAAAAAGAATAAAAAAGATAAAGCAATGTAAAGTATGTCTCATGGGGTTTATATTTTAATGGAGACAGTCTGTAAACAAGCAAAACAAAAATGAAAGAAAAAAATGAACTATGGATAGTATATTAGATTTAAAATTGTATGGTAAAAATTAAAACAACGGTTACAGAGTGCCAGAGTGGGTTATTTTCATTTTAAGTAGAGTAATGAGTTGGAAGGCCTCACATGAAGGAGGGAAGTTGAGGAACCCACATGGATATTGGGGGAAACAGAGTTCCAGGCATAGAAAGCAACTAACACAGAAGCTCTGAGACTGGATTGTGCTCAGTATATTGAAAGAACAGCAGGGAGGACAGGCTGTTTAGGTGGAGTGAGCAGGTGGGAGAGTGAAACAAAGTATGCTGTGACAAAACTACCTACTTCAAAGCTCCTTCTTGGATGGCAAAGTCTATTGAAGAGGGTTTAGTACAATTGAATCAGGATAGAACTTTCGAGACATATATGTTCCAAATGAATGTGACCCTCATGATTGAACTTCGAGGCTCCAGAATGCATCTGGGATGTACCACACCACAACCCTATCATTACTGTCCATATAAGAACTTTTGTGGGTTTTGTTTTTATTTTCTTTTAAGATTTATGTATGTATTTGAGAGAGAGAGAGTACATGCACGTAGGGCCAGCGAGTGAGTAAAAGAACAGAAGAGGGAAAGAGAGAATCTCAAGCAGACTCCCCACTGAGCCTAACAGGAGGCTGGATCTCATGACCCTGAGATCAGGACCTGAGCCAAAATCAAGAGTCTGATACTCAATTGACTAAGCCACCTAGGCCCCCCATACCAGGACTTTGAAATAAGTACACTCTGAGCTTCTCTCATTCCCTTTGGAGATGGGCAAGAAGCAAGCTGGGCTAGGATGAACGGTATGGCTTTTCAGAGGAAAGCTTCATATAAGAGGCAAAATGAGTGATTGTGATTTTTGTAGCGGAGATAAATAGGGAATTTCAAAACATTTCTATTCACCAAACAAGACCAGGCTAATATGAAAAAAGAATCAATCAGAGAACTGAGAAATTATACATGCCACTGTCAAAATATGAAATTTGTTAAGAGGCTGATTAGGATAGGACATCAAATGGCATGTTTTAGAGGCTAATAAGGGATAACCAAAACAAAAAAGACAGAGAGCAGAGTAAGTGGGATCAGGTGGGCCGAGTTGGGAGGAAAGAGGTAGGAGGGAACAGTTAGACAATGGCTGTCACACAAGAACAGGTGACCAATGTTGCTGGAATTTCATCCTGTAGCTAATATTTTCACAAAGAGGCCATAGGAAAGCAGAGGACATCTGTGGGCCCCCTGGGTAATCAAGGACCAACCCCCCCCCCACCTTACTGTGCATTTGTGTGCAACAGGAGGATGAAACAAGGAATAAGGGACATTATACAGAAGAAAAACTATTTAGAAGGGACAGAAAACTACTTGGGGGAAGAGATATGAAAGCAAATAAGGTCTGTGCATTTGAACTGTCACAGTGCACACTGGCCCGCTAACCCTCAACAATTATCCATCCGACACCCACTAAGAGTCACTGTCTCTCAGGACCTCCCAAGCTAATCCTGCAGTAGGACATATGTGTTGGTTGAGAAAGTGAGACTCCACTAATGCAAAATCATGCATACAACTGAAATCAGCACTTCACAGATGTGTTCTGGGACATTTCTATGTTTTGCGATAAAATGATCCAGTGAGGGGCATCTGGGTGGCTCAGTTAGTTAAGTGTCTGTCTTCAGCTCAGGTCATGATCTCAGTTCCCTGGGACTGAGCCCCATATCGGGCTCCCTGTTCAGTGGGGAGTCTGCTTCTCCTCTCCCTCTACCCCCGCCCCCGCTCGTGCTCATGTGTGCTCACGCTCTCTCTGTCAAAGAAATAAAACCTTAAAAAAACCAAAAACGATCCAATGATCCAATATTTTAGGAAAAACATTGCAAATTATATCCCTATCCTAGAAATTCCTAATTCATGGTGGCACATGAAATGCTTTGACATGTCCCAGAGTAAGAAGCCCACAGAACTTTGTTTAATCCACCACTTCTCAAATTTGTTTGGAAAGGAAACCCTTGTATTCATGTAACACATGTTCATGTGTGTCTGAATTATGGCTCCATAGAGTCTTCTGTGAGAGAAGAGCCTTTGGGTGGACTTGCTGAGCACCCTGACCTGGACACAGCCAACGGAAAAACACCTGTGCACACTTTCCAGGCACTGCTTCACCCAGAACACTTAGGCTTTTCATAAAGTGATGGCCCCAGCTAAAATAATCTTAAATGAAATCTCATCCAAACAGAGCCTAAGACCATGACCCTAACCCAGCTCCAACCATTTCCCTCTCCCACTTATTAACCGTCTTTGCCCTGATGGAGAGGATAGTCATTAATGATGTCTCCCTCTCCCTCTCGATCCCGGTCTCTCTCCCAATCTATCCTTGAAAATATTTTACTTTATCTGTTTTTCTCCTCTCACAGCCCAATTCTCCTCTCTTAACCATTACCAAGAATTAACAAAAATGTAAATAAAATACACTATGACATCATTGGGGACTACTACCAAAGGAAAAGTGTGAAATAAGTTGTGTGGCAGGGGAGGTCACTGGCTTCACAAAACACAGGGACTCCACGGAGAAGCTTGAAGAGCTGGTCAACCTAGAACAGGGGAGGGGACTGGGGACTCGGGAAAACTGGGGCGCCACATTGTGAGGAGAAAAACAGGCCATGAGTATCCAAATCTTTTGTTCTTCCCCTGCTAGCAAGGACTTTTCCTCCATGGCTTTAGGTAACAAATTCTTTATCTAATATGCACATATGTTTTCTATAAACATATTCAGATCTGTCTATTCCATTACAGATTTCTTTTCTACATTCAATGTTCTGATGACTGTAGCATTCTCAGGTTCAGACATTTACTTTAGCTAAAGAAACATCCAAACAGAGGGGAGAAAGTTGTCTATTTCATCTCGAGCCTTCTGAGTCTACAGGAGGACTTTTCGGATTAGAAAAAATACATGTGAAGGAAAATAAAGGAACCTACCACAGGCTTTTTGGTAGGTTGTGTCCTGCCACCACTAGCCTGCGCCAGCGACAAATTCTTTTAACCTCTGGGGTTTGGGTTTCCTCTTCTGTGAAAAGGAAGCAATGATCTAAACCAGGAGTCAGCAAACTGCAACCAATATGCCCAATCTGGGCACGGCCTGTTTTTATAAATAACATTTTACTGGAACAAAGCCACGCCCACTTGTTTATGTGCTGCTTTCCTTGACAATGACAGAATTGACCAGATCCGAGTAGTTGTGACAGAGACTGTATGGCCTGTAAAGCCTAGAATATTTCCTCTCTGGCCCTGCAATACAGAAAAAGTTTGCTCAGTACATTCCTGCCAGCTCTGACATCCTGTGATACAGATTATTACCCCACACGAGGTTTAATTGTTGTCATTGGAATACAGGTGTTAGGAGAAGAGTAAATGGCCTGAGCAAGCCACCCCAATTTAAATATTTCATGCACCTTTAGTTGATTGCTTTTGCCACCCACAGCATTTTGACAATGAACCACACACCAAATTGCTATAACCAGTGCCAGGGAAACACATTTTGAAAACAAAGCTTGCTTTCTGGTCCATGCCTTATGAAAATGTATGATGTGACTAGCTCTCAAATAAGGTGTGTGTTGTGCTGTGTCCCCAGCTTTGAATCCCAGAAACCACAACATTCCTCAACTCAGCCTCCTCCACAGAAGAGGGAGAGCTTGCCTTGCCAACCAGATGAACAAACTCTGACATTTTATTTATTTTGCTTTCTGGAAACACTCACTCAAAGGGATAAGGGTCCCCAAATTTTCTGCAGCTGCTGTCTGGATCTTTTTCTTTTTTTTAATATATCCTAGGAAGCCGCCTGGGTGGTCATGGAGAATGGTTGAATGAACCTGAATTTCATATATTAGGCACTTTGAACAGTTTACAGTGATCAGATTATCCACAGGGTCCTGGCCATGTCTGGCAGCCCATTTACAAGTGCCTACATACTATTGGCTAGGATTTGCTACACCACCAAGGGAATTTTCCTGGGTGATGTTCTTCCCTTAACATTGAACTCAATGCATTGAAAGATAATGTACTATTCCAGGTTTGACATCAGAAAAGAATTCATTTAGAAAAATGTCAAAAACATAAAAACTCAATCACCAAATGATGATAGTCCCTGAACCTCAAGGTCACAGAGAGATTCTAAATTTCTTAAGAGAACAGTTTGCCACCGTGTCCACATGTTTGGGGGAAAGGTGTGTGTGTGTTATATTAGACAAGATGCCAATCTTGCCTTAGTACCAATTTTGACTAATTAATAATTGCATATAAAATGAAAAAAAATAATAACAGATAAGAAAAGTCAGTTACCCTGGAATTTCAAAGTAGTTTAACAGAAGTATGTTACTGATAGATGCTGAGGGATGTTGATGAGTTCCTCGTGACCCAAAGCTGCCCCATTCATTCTCTTGGTTCATTGAGGACACTGGACACTGGTCACTGGGGCAGACTCTTGCAGGGATTGGATTAGGGCTATATATCTATCTATATATGCCACATTCCTACCCATTTTCTATATTGGGATAAGAATCTTGTGAGAAAAATAAGCATTTTGATAATAATATGGTTTGAAAGTTTAGGACAACTTAGCTGGCCAGACCATGCCTCGCATCCCAAGAGACTGAGTATTTTGTACATCTGTGCCCAGGGAGCCAGTCCCTGTAATTCTGTTCCCTCAGAGGAAAAGGAGAGAGAAGCAATGTGAGAGAGGAATTCAAGAAAACAGATCCCAAACCATCTCCAGACTCTGTTTCCCCCAGCAACTTCCCCAGGCTCTGCAGCTGTCCTTGTGGTGAGGAAGGGAGCAGGGCAGGGCAGGGCCTCAGATTTTCTGCAAGCGTCGGCGCCCCACCTCCAATGCAGGTACTTGGAAACTGACATCCACTGAGCGCCAACTATGCCAAGAATACTCTGAATACCCAATATTATTTCATGAAATTGTTATAATGCTGCAAAGCTGGCATTTCTACATGATAATTATCCTTGTTTCATGGGTGAGGGGATTTAGATTCAAACCAGTGTAACTGCCTGAATAGATTTAGTAGTAGCAAGGAAGAGATTTGGACTCAATTCAGTACTGTTGCTGGTCCCACTACACTCCTCTGTGAGGAGAAGCTCTCTTGCTTTGGAGCCAGGCTTTCGAGAGAAAACCCTTCCTTTCTCTGTTTTCATAGAGGATGAGAGAACTGTCTGATGTGGAGTGGACAGGGCCTGGTGTTCTCTCCAGAAGTATCCTTGGCACTTGACTCAAAACTCCCACGTGCTGACTTAGAAGCTGCTGTATCCTTGCTAGCCATGGCCTGGAACAGCTCAGCAGGATCAAGACCCATTACAGAGTTTTACCACCTTATTGTGTGCCAGTCTATAGTGATTCCTTGGAAGGGTTGCAACATATGCTTGCCAACTGCTATGCAGACGTGTACGTGGTACTGTGATACAGGTGACAGCTCTGCAAGAGTGTTGCTTTGCCCGGTGTGCAGCTGTGGGGCCCTGGCCACCCTAAAGAATAAAGAGAGGTCGCCTCTTTATTCTCACTCTCCTCTCTGCCCACAAGGCAATGGATAACACTTCACTGCTCTCAGGGACAGAGCTGTCTCTCCTGCCTCTGTCATAACATAGAGATGATGCTAAAGCTGTCACAAATCTCAGTAAGGCAGACACAAAGGACAAGGAGAATCTGAGAGTGAAAAGTTCAAATTCTATAGTCTTCAAAGAATTATTATTTCAAAGAATATGATGCATGTACACAGAGATGTATATGTGTGTATATGTAGGCAAAAAAAAGCAGTAGGGAGTTGAGAATTTGAGATCCTTTCTGAGGCTATTCTGATGACACACTAAGAATTATTTACATAATTTAGTTCTTCTAAAGGGCTTGAGTTGAAAGCAATTTCTTTTTCAATGGTAGGTGAGAAATCCGCGCCCCCCCCCACCCCCACACCATCTTGTTTACACCTGGCTTCTCTTTAGAAAATTTTAAATAGAATATACAAAAGGCACTTAATCTAAAGTGGTTCATCACAAATATCAAATGTGTGAGATCTGATTAATCAGATATGATAAAACTAAGGCATATCTGAGAAAGAGTTTATCGACAGCCACTATTTCTCTGTTCCAAAATCAGCCTCTTAAAGGACTCTCTGATCGCCTCAAGCTAGAGGAAATAAATTTTGAAGAGACAATACCAGGATACCCATGAAAATGCTGACAGCAGTTATCTCTGTGCGTGGAAACAGAGGCGACAAACAGATTGGACGGGAATGACTTATACACTCTTGTGTCTGTTGGATTTTGAATCAAGTGCCTTGCTTATTCAAATTAATTGAAATGGAATTTAAAATTCAGTGACACTACTTTTATTTACTACCTCTTTGAAAAGGAAGCCATTTGTCTTATATGTGTTCTCCTCATGTATTTGCTAGGACCTTCAAAATCTTCAGGGGGTCTCATCGCTCCTTTCCTATCCCTTCACCAAGTCTCTCTCCACTCACTTGTATACTGCATCTGGAATGCTCTGCAGTATTTTTCACATGATTATCTTGTGGGTCTGTGTCTAGATTATGGGTGTCCTGGTGGGACTGCCAAGGAAGGTTATATGAGTGTTGGTCCGATAGCTGACGGCCTAGGTTAGAATTCTGGCTCCTGTTCCTCGCTAATTTTATATCCTTGTCCTACTAAAACTCTGTACAGGCTCAGTTTCCTTATTTCTGAAAAGAAGACAATATAGTAATAAAAATACCTTGTTGCATTATCAAAATGTTGAATAACAATATCGTGTTGAATTGTCAAAATATTAAATTTGTCCAGTGCTCCCTACATAGTATTCACTCAAGAAATAATAGTTATTATCATTATGCCTTTGTGTTTATAACAATGTATAACTATCACACTTTAAATTCTTAAATTTCAATAAATCGTGTTAGTTTAAAAAATGTGTCTGACTGAAGCAAATGAGAAAAAGCATATAGACAGTGATGAGACTAGGAAAACATAGGCAAATGGTAGCTGTCATCCAAAAATCCCATTTCTTCTACTGTCTTCCCCACAACCAGACAAAGAAGGGACCATACATAAACACTACTTAAGACCATCTCCTTTCACCTTGTTTTTTCTCTGGGTTGCTTTCTTGATAAGTTGCCAAGCAGAGGATGGAATCCAGGTTCTGCCATTTTAGATGCACTTTTCACCCTGGGATTTTCCTTCCAGTTCTTTGGTTTTGATCTTTGGGTTCCAGTATTCCTAATTACTTAAAGTAATTCCCAGTCCTAGCAGAGACCAGCCTCCACCATTAGCCAGTTGCCTGTCTGGCAAGACTTGCTCCAGAGAGGAAGTGAGTGCAAAGGCTTTCATGGCTGGAGTCAGTAAACTTTACTGAATGTCCAACACATGCTGAGTGGTGTCCTCAGGCAATTTTGGGCACGTCTATGTCCCAGACATAAAAGAAATAATATATTTGGCTTTATTCCCCTGGAGTCTTGTACAAAGTCAAAATGAAATACAGAAAGGCAAACTCTAGGTTATACATGGACACACTCTGTCTTGTGCAAGGTTGAGTTGAAACATACAATCTGGGCCAGTCCCTTGCTTCCTTCTGTCTTTCTCCTGTCCTCAGGCAAATGCTTGACCCATTATTTCCAATTAAAATGTATTTTCTGGCAGGAAGATCATCTGGCACACATATTTTAGACAATTTTAAACAAATAAATAATGTGGGTCCATCCCCAAACTCCTGTGTGGACCAGACGTTGCGTGGTCATTATGAGGTTAGACTCCAGGGTAGGAAACACTCAGCTCACACTTTTCAAAGTGGGGTAGCCAATTAACTAATTATATTCAGAAATTCTTTTAATCTCCAGGGCAGGAAAATTCAGCATCATCACACATATAGATTATATTCCACACAGATCGGTAAGAGTGTAAAATGGCCACGTGTCAGGAACGAAAGACCATTTAACAACAAGCCAGCAACAAAATGTAATTTTGTCTTTTGTCACAGATCCTGACCCTTATATCTATGTCCAGTTTATAGTCTTCGTAGTGAAATTAAATGCAGTCAAGACAATGTAAACATTTTATATCCCCTGATAGGAAGCAAAGGGACATCTTTGGCTCCTGAAACTTGGCTGTGAAATCCAGCAGTAAAATGTTCACAGGCAAACTGTGGAGAAGGAACACCTGGATTCTAGGGGGGCGGGGGAAATGCATCATTCATCACTTTTTTTCTTTAAATATGCTGAAACATTTTTTTCTATCATCTTATGCCTTTTTATAGGCTGTTAATGATGGAAGAAACTGATCAAACGCAGGCAGACTTTCACATTTAGAATGGATAAGAGGTAGGCAACAAATGCTCAACACGTGTTGTCCACCCCTAGCCAGGGAACGGCTTTTTATTACATTTTATAAACTCTCTGATTGACACAGACTTGGAAGAGCATTCACATTCACACAGACATGCCTTATTTTGCACACTATGGCTCCTAATAATGAACAGTGAATGGCTGGACTAATTCCTCTACTCCTGCCATTTGTTTATTTTTTACTGGAAATTGGGAATTCCTCAGGTCATCATATACAATTTTCAGTATTCAAATATTTACCAAGTATTCAAAGTCCAGATTCATATTAAGAAATGCAGAAGACTTGCAGGTATGACATGTTCTTCCGTGAGGGATGCTTTGAGTATGCTGGTGTGATGCTGTTTTAGCGTCAGATGTCTACACAGTTCCCTACTGAGCACCAAGACAGCAAACTCACATCGGTGTTGCAGAACATTTTAAATTTTAAACGGCAAACCCAGCTGTCCAGTGCTACACAAACTACTATTATTAAACTGTATAGGACCTAACCAGTTAGAACAGTTAGGTATTTCCTATGGGTTAGGAGTGCCATGAAAAAGTTGCTTCGATACCATAGGTGTCCAGAATCCAGAATGTTTGGAAACCTCTAACATATTCCCATTTATATGAACCCTGGACTCAAGAACACGGATTTACATGTAGCATCTGACACACTCCATCTTCTGGAAAACATATACTGGAGAATAAAGGAAGCCTCACTTATGTAATGCTTATGGGGAAAACCAACTTGCAGAGCAGGGTCTCAACTATCTTTTGGCCTCTATGCTAACTGCTCTATTCCAAATCCTACAGACTACTCCCCACCCCGTCAGCCTCCACCCCCAAGGAATGAATAAACAATTCTCAGCAAGAATGAAACAGGAACCTGAGCTTTGTGCTGTATGCTGTTCAGCAGAGGGGGCTTTGAAAACAGAAGTGAGATGACATCTGTTGCTTCTTATCCCATCTGTGTTCTCTAATGTAACTCCAGAGCACTCCAGGCAGTCCCTTTAGAACTCCTTGGTCTTGTGCAAGACCATGGAAGCCAACAGTTTAACAAGGATGATACTCAGTGCAGCCTTTCAGAAAAAAAAGAGAAGACTAGTCTGAGCTATTAAACTGTAAAGGAAACTGTGATCTGCTTAAAGAAACAAGGGATATTTGGGATTCAGAAACTGACGGAAGTAAATTTGATCCAAGGTATTGCAGGCAAGTCTGAACTATCAAGACCAGTGACTACAAGATAAAATGCTTTGGCCATAATCCTATAAGGAATAGGAGACTGAATTAGGACATTAGGAATTATGAGGAACATTGTCAGTTTGACAAGAAAGCCTTGGCAGGGAAAACAAATCTAAGGGCAGAGGCAAGCTTACCTCTTGATTCTACTATGATGGAGTCATCTGGATTCAGAGGATTAATCTCTTTTATTTGACAATAACTACTTAATGATCTATTCTGCTTTTTAAAGTTAGTTCTACATTTTTGGAAGAAAAAACCAAATCGTAACTAACTTCAATCCCAAGAGTACCCTTATAGCTCTCTCCCAAAGAAAATAACTGATTAATAGCATTGTAGCATCAAAACTAAAAGGGAGAGTAATCCCAGAAACTGGGTATGGGTCGTGAATCTCTTCCTCTGAGTTTTTCTCTATGGAACATCTAATTTGGCCTCAGGCTATGACTCGCTCTGCGCATAAGATGGTTTCTCCCTAGAAATTTCATTGTTTCACAGCTTTAAAGTCTACCCATCTGCTGCTAAACCATGAATTTCTTTCTCCAACCCAGACCTTTTCCCTGAACTCCAGGTTCACATATCCAATTACCTACTTGATTGCTTCTACTTGGATATCAAATAGATGTTTCCAACTTAACATGTGAAAACAGGCATCTTGATTCTCAGATCCCAAACCTACTCCTTGCCCAGTCATTATAAATGGCACTGCCATCCACCAAGTTGCTCAAGTCAGAAACTATTAATTCCTCTCATTCTCTTAGGCCCTATTGCCGATCAACCTGCATATTCTTTGATTCTACTACCAAAGGCTCACATCATTTCTTTATATCTATCTCTCCATCTCATCTGTCACCAGCCTCTCTTACCTTGAGACTCATCTCTCTTTTCCATTATTGTCCTCCTCCATCCAATTTTCTACACATAATCTTTAAAACATAACTAAGATCACTTCACTTTTCTATGAAACCCTCCAGTGGTTTTCAAATGCACTCAATTACAACTTGAACCCATGATCCATCCCTTCTAGACTTGTCAAAACTCATGTGTTATTAATCCCCTCTTTAATCTCTCTATTCATGTCACATTTCTCTCTTTTCTTAAAGATATCAAGTTCATTCCCAACTTAAGGACCTGTGTTATTTTCCCAGAATGCTAGTGCTTCTGTTCATCACATGCCTTCCTTCTTATAATTCAGGTCTCATTTTAAATGACACCTCTTTGGAGATGCTTTTTGTGTCCAGTTCCACGTCTTCCAGTCGCTTCCTATCATTATCCCAAATGACCACTACTTGAGTATGTATTTCTTTACTTGTGTACATTTTTTTTTATCTCTCACCCTCACTGAAATAGAAGTTCCAGCAGTGCAAAAAGTTGTCTCCACATTCAATACAGTATGGCCAGGTGCACACTCAGCACATAGTATGTGCTCATACATGTTCACTAAAAGTCATTGAACTAAAAATGGGTATCCGAGGGGGTGCCTGGGTGGCTCAGTTAGTTAAGTGGCCAACTCTTGATTTCAGCTCATGTCATGACCTTGGGGTCCTGAGATTGAGCACCACGTCAGGCTCACTGCTCAGCAGGGTATCTACTTGAGATTCTCTCTCTCCTTCTTCCTCTGCTTCTCCCCCCTCTCCATTAGCACATACTCTCTCTAAAAAACAATAAAATAAAATAAAACAAAATAAAATAAAAATGAGTATACCTCAAGGACATCTGGATGGCCCAGGCAATTAAGCCTCCAACTCTTGATCTCAGCTCAAGTCATGATCTCAGGGTCTTGATTTCAGGGTCGTGAGTTCAAGCCCCATGCTGGGCTCCATGCTGGGTGTGGCACTTACTTAAAAAAATGGGTATTTCAAGGTATCTCTTCTGTTTTGCTAGTTATATACATATATGTTCTCTGATGGTCACTGCACACCTGGTCACTAAAGCTCACTTCTCTGCAGACCTACACAAAGAAGAAAAAAAATACATAATGGAAGATGAGAAAAAGAAACAGGAAATGGTGCTGCGATTCTCATCCCATAATTAAACTAATGGCTATATTATGATATGAAACAATACCTCCTTTGTATAGACAGAAAATGAATGACAGACATATTCCACGAAAAATGTTTGTTTCTTGAGTTAGGAAACAGTTTCCATACTTACTCAAATTTCTCTAAACTAATTTCACAGACCTTGATATAATATACGAACTGGTTGTTTATTTTTATGTATATCTTAAAAGATAAGCATAATCAACTTAAATGAATTTAAATAGCTTCTATTATGTTACTGTTCTCAGAGTGGGGTAGTAGCATAGTAGCATAGGCTTGTGTTAAGTCAAATTAAACTCCTGCATTTCTCAGAAATTTTAAGAATGCCTATTGGTATGTTTATCCTTCTGCTTAAATATAGTGTTATTTGATTTTTACCAATTGTAGCAGAGCTATTACTAGAGTAACGACCTAAGTTATTGTACATACTACATTATAATTTGAAGAAATTTTTTAGAGCAAGACATTTTGCTTCCTGTGAGAATCTCTCATCATGTGAGAACATGTTGCTCACATGCCATGCTTTCTCTAGGTATCTTTTCTGTCTGCAGTGCAAATTCTATTCTATAAGTGAAAAGGGAAGTGATGTTAATTTTCCTTAAAATAGATGTGAGAAAGTGAAA
Source organism: Canis aureus (assembly GCF_053574225.1). Lineage (NCBI taxonomy): Eukaryota > Metazoa > Chordata > Mammalia > Carnivora > Canidae > Canis > Canis aureus. The sequence continues at coordinate 78,806,015 of NC_135611.1, read as the reverse complement.
AACCCAAGAATTAAAGGAAAAAGCATTATTTACAACTAGAAAAATAAAATCTGTACTTCAGGCCAACTTCTGAGTGTTGTAGTCTATCTCTTCAACCCTGGCAACTTTGCCAGATTTTAAGTATATTTTCTGACAAGGAGTAAATAAGATGTTTATGTATATTATGGAGAGTTTTCAACAGTAGCTGAGATTGATACTTATTCAACTTTTACTAAATAAAGGAAAATTTGCTAAGTTAAGGATAGTTAGAAGCCTTAAATATTAGAGGTCTAAAATGAAATCAAGCTACATAAATTTAAGAGATCCATTTTTATTTCATTATATCATTTAAGCTAAATGTCATATGTATGTCATGGTTCTTATTTTATATACACACAAACACACACACACACCTATATAGTTTTATATAAATAATTAGCTATCGTTATAAATTTCCTGAAATTCTGCAAGATCTTTCTCCCAAAAGATCATTTGAATGCCATGTAATTTACCACCACTGCAGCCACTCTTCTCCCAGATCCTTCACCTTGCACTTTAGTTTCCAGAAGCATTCATAAGCCCAAAATTTCATACAGCTTCAAACACTATTAAGGCTAATTATCAGAGGTGATGCCACCAAGATGGTGGTATAGGACACCCCAGGCTTTATCCACCTAAAAAATCAATAATATGACAGTTATCCATGAATAAAAAATAGATATAGAAGAGCTCAGGACTCCACGTAAGAAACTTCATAATACAGTGGAACAACAACAAAAAAGCCCTTGAGAGTAAAAACCTAACATTACACCTCAAGGAACTAAAAAAAGAAGAACTAGCCCAACATTAAAGGAGAAAGGAAATAACAAAAATGAGAGCAGAGATAAATGAAACAGGGGCCAGAAAAACAAAGAAAAGAAATCAACAAAGACATGTTTTTTCTTTTTAAATAACAAAATCTACAGTTTTACATAGATTAATTTTAAAAAGGAGGGAGAAAAAAAGAGGAAACTCAATAAATAAAATCAGAAATGAAAGAGGGAACATTACAACTGGCACTGGGGGTTATTCTGTATGTTGGTAAATTGAACACCAATAAAAAATAAATTTAAAAAAACTGATACCAGAGAAATATAGAAGTTCTTAAGAAACTAAGAAACTACTATGGGCAATTATATACCAGCAAATTGAATAACTCAGTAGATAAGGATATATTCCTGGAAATACAACCTACCGAACTAAATAATGAATAAATAGAAAATATAAAGAGACTAAAAATATAAAGAGAAAAGAGATTGAATCAGTAATCAAAACTCACCCAACAAAGTAACCCCAGGACCAGTTTCACTGGTGAATTCTATTAAACAGCTTTAAAGTTATTTATTTATTTATTTGATAGAAGGGGAAGGGAGCAGCAAGCAGAGAGAGAGGGAGGAGCAGGCTCCCCACTGAGGAGGGAGCCCGATGTGGGGATGGATCCCAGGATCCTGGGATCATGATCTGAGCCAAAGGCAGATGATTAACTGACTGGGCCATCCAGGTGCCCCTCTACCAAAAACTTAAAGTACAATTAACTCCAATCCTTCTCCAACTCTTCCAAACAACTGAATAGAAAGGAATACTCCCAAAGTAATTTTATAATACCAGCAATACCTGATAAAGATACTAATAGAAAATAAAACTACATACCAATACTATTGACACATATATATGCAAAAATTCTCCGCAACATATTAGCAAAGCACGTTCAGCTTCACATTTTTAAAAAACACACACCATGATCAGGTAGGATTTATCCCTGGGATGCAAAGATAGTTCAACATATGCAAATCAATAACATGATATACTACTTGAATGAAGTGAAAAATAGAAATCATATGATCATCTCAATAGATACAGAAAAAGCATTTGATAAAATATAACATGTTTTCATGATAAATGTACTCAATACAGTAAAAGCCATATATAAAAAATCCACAGCTAAAATCCTGCTCAATCAGTGAAAGATTGAAAGCTTTTCCTCTAAGATCAGAATATGACAAGGATGTCCATTCTCATTCATTACTACTATTCAATATAATTCTAGCCAGAGCAATCAAGCAAGAAAAAGAAATAAAAGGCATCCAGATTAAAAATGAAAATTTTAAACTTTTTTTTTTTTTGCAAATAATATGATCTCATATATAAAAAATTCTAAAGACTCCATCTCACAACAATTAGAACTAATCCATGATGAATTCAGTAGAGTTGCAGAATACAAAATCAACATACAGAAATAAGTTGCATTTCTATATACTTACGACAAAATATCTGGAGACAAATTAAGAAAATAATCTCATTCCCAGTAGCATTAAAGACAATAAAATACTTAGGAATAAATTTAGCCAAGGAAGTGAATGATCTGTGCACTGAAAACTACAAATTGTTGATGATGAAGAAACTAAAAAAGACACCAACAAATGGAAAGATATCCCACATTCACAGATTGGAAGACTTAATACTGTTAAAATGTCCATACTACCCAAAGCCATCAACAGATTCAATGCAATCCCTGTCCAACTTCCAATGACATTTTTCATAGAAATAAGAAATCCCAAAATCTATACGGAAACACAAAAAGACCCTCAAGAGCCAAAACAATCCTGAGAAAGAACAAAACTGAAAGCATTACATTTCCTGATTTCAAACTATACCACAAAGCTATATAAACACAACACTATGGTATTGGCATAAAAAAGAGTCACAAAGGCCAATCAAATATAATTGAGAGCCCAGAAATACATCCCTGCATATATGAGATCAGTTAAAATTTGACAAGAGAGCCAAGATCACTCACTGGGGAAAGTTTCATAGTCTTTTCAGCAAATGACATTGGGAAAACTGGATAACCACATGCAGAAGAAAGAAATTTGACTCCTGTTTTATACTACTTACAAAAATTAACTTGAAATAAAGATTTAAACTTAACAACTGAAATTGTAAAACTCCTACAAGGAAACATCAGGGAAAAGCTCCTTGACATTGGTCTTGGCAATGACTTTTTTTTTTTTTTTTTTTTGCATTTAACACCCAAAGCACAAGAAACAAAAAGTACAATTAACAAAAATTAGTAAGTGGGACTACTTTAAACTAAAATATTTTTACATATCAAAAGAAACAATCAACAAAATGAAAAGGCAAGCTGCAGAATGGGCTCTTTGAAAAATCATATATCTGATAAAGAGTTAATACTCAAAATATATAAAGAACTCATACAACTCAATAGCAAAAAAAAAAAAAAAACAAAAACAAAAAAACAAGCAATCCAATTTAAAAATGAGCAGAGGAACTAAATAGGCAGTCTTCCAAAAAAGATACAGTAATGGTTAATGAAAAGGTGCTCAACATACTAATCATCAGGGAAATGTAAATCAAACCCACAATAGGATAACCCCTTATACCTGTTAGAATCCTATCATCAACATGACAAGAGAGGAGTGTTGGGGAGGCGGGGTGCAGTCAGTTAAGTGTCTGATTCTTGGTTTTGGCTCAGGTTCTGGTCTTAGGGTCATTAGATTGAGCTGCATATCATGCTCTGTGCTCAGCATAGAGTCTGCTTGAGATTCTTTCTCTTTCTCCTTGTTCCTCCCCTTTGCTCTCCTCTTTCTCTCTCTCTCTCCCTCTCCCTCTCTCTCTCTCTTTGTGTAAAATAAATAAATCCTTTTTTAAAAAATGACAAGAGAAGGGATGCCTTGGTGGCTCAGTGGTTGAGCATCTGCCTTTGGCTCACGGTGTGATCCTGGGAATCCTGGGATGAAGTCGCATATCAGGTTCCCCACAGGGAGCCTGCTTCTCCCTCTGCCTATGTCTCTGACTCTCTCTCTCTCTCTCTCTCTGTGTGTGTCTCTCATGAATAAATAAATAAAATCTTTTTTAAAAAATGACAAGAGAAATGTGTTGGGGAAGAATTGGTAAAATGGGAACACTTGTGCATTGCTCATTGGAATGTAAATTGGTACAGCCACTATGGAAAACAATATTGGGTTTCCTCAAAAAATTAAAAATAGAACTACCATATGATCCACTTATGGATACATACTACCATATCCATAAGTGATATGTCCAAAGGAAGTAAAAATAGGATATCAAAGAGATTTCTGCACTCCCATACCCACTGAAGATTTATTCACAACAGCATGTTCACTAGCTTTTTTCACAATAGCCAAGAAATGGAAACAACCTAAGTGTTGGTCAAGAGATGAATAGATAAAAAAGGATGTGGTGTTTTTATACAACAGAATATTATTCAGTCATGAGAAAGAAGGAAATATTGCTATTCACAACAACATGGATGGAACTTGAAGGTATTATGCTACGTGAAATAAATCAGAAAGACATAATGTATGATATCGCTGATATGTGTAATTCTTAAAAGCTGAACTCACAGAAACAGAAAGCAGAATAGTGGCTATGGGTTGAGAGTTAGGGTGGAAGGTGGGGAGGCATTGGTCCATAAGCATACAACTTCCAGTTGTAGGATAAATAAGTTCTGGGATCTAGTGTTTTTTGTTTTTTTTTAATTTTTTTAAATTTTTATTTATTTATGATAGTCACAGAGAGAGAGAGAGAGAGACGCAGAGACACAGGCAGAGGGAGAAGCAGGCTCCATGCACCGGGAGCCCGACGTGGGATTCGATCCCAGGTCTCCAGGATCGCGCCCTGGGCCAAAGGCAGGCGCCAAACCGCTGTGCCACCCAGGGATCCCTGGGATCTAGTGTTTACAACATAGTGACCATAGATAATAATAGTGTATCACATACTTGAAAGTTGCTAAGCAAGTAGGTATTAAATGTTCTCCACACATAAAATAAAATAGTAATTATGAGACATGATGAAGATGTTAGCTAACACTATGATGATAGGCCCTTTGCAGTATATAAAGCATTATCAAATCAACATGCTGTACATCTTAAACTTATAACGTGTTATATATCAGTTATATCCCAATAAAGCTGGGGAAAAAAAACTATCAGTTACCAATTCACTTAATAAACTTCCACCAACTGTCACTTTTACAATCTCCCTGTCACTTTTTATTTTTCATAAAAATTTCATGTATCTTTATATTAATTTACTTGGGCTGTCATGATAAAGTACCACAGACTGAGTGGCTCACAAAACAGAGATCTATTTTCTCACCTTTCGGAGGCTAGAAGTCTGAGATCAGTATTTTGTCAGGGTTGGTTTCTTCTAATGTCTCTCTGCTTGGCATGCAGATGGTTGTCTTCTCCCCATGTCTTCTTCACATGGTCTTCCCTCTGTGTAAGTGTCTGTGTCCCATATTCCTTTCTTATGTGAAAAACAGCCATATTGGGTTAGGTCCTCCACCCCCCAATAAACCTTACTTTAACTTAATTACCTATTTAAAGATCATATTTCTAAAAACAGTCACATTTTGAGGTACAAGGGATTAGAACTTCGACATATGAACGCTTGAGGAAGACACAATTCAGCCCATAACAGTGTTCAATGAATGTTTTCAAAAGATAGAAACAAATTAATAAAGTAATCAAATTTCAAGCAAATGAGTAAGAAACAGATAATAAAAATATACTTTAAATTACCTGTGAAATACACAAAATTCAGAGTAGTTTTATTTGAATATTAGAGCCTGGGTTCTCTACCACTTTGTTTCATATCATTCATATCTAAAGGAAGTTATATGCTTCCAGCATTCATTTATTAAATGATATACCCACATCACATGGCTAATTGATGAGGAAACCAAGATTAGATAAAGATAATATGATTTACAAACAACATGAAAGTATTTTGCCAATATTGAGTTGATCACATCCAGAATACTCTATTTGAAATCGTAATATATAAAAATAATTGTAAAGGATTTCCTTTCCTTTCTTAAATGTAATTTGGCACATGAAGATAGTTAAATACAGAATATAATGAGCTAAAGAATACTGAGGTATATAGGTTAGTAAATAACTGTTGGCTTGTTAGCTTAAAAAATTAACATATGACTTTAAAATTTTTACAAACAATATATTTCAAATGCATAACTAAAAACTCATGAACTTTCTGGTTTTGTGTATGATAAAGAAATAGCATTTGATGACTTCTGGATTTTTATGGAAAAAAAAGAGTTGATACCAATGATCAGCTTCCAGGGTCGCAGCAATCATAAGTTAGCCCTTGCTTTCTTTTTTACTGGGTATTTGCTGCTAAATAAGTGATTTTCCAGCCATCTGAAGCCTACTCATGTAAGTATTTCATTTTATAATTTCACTAATTGGGATATAAAAATTTATGAAATGCTCTAATATTTTCCTTCTTTCTTCCCTGTTAATGAAAGGACATGTATTCCCCATTTTTTTTTTAATTTTTACAGCTAGGAATCTCCCTAAATACTTCCAGCATCTTGCCCAATCTCGTACTCTTCCCTGTGGATTTGGAATGGGCTATCTATTTATAAGTGTCAATGGTTCTCAATTGAATGGAGCTAATATTTGAAAAGTACTTAAGATTGAGAGATTTGGCATTTTTCTGCCCTCTCCACCACAAAATAGTAGAAAGTAGTGATTCTGGATAACTACATCTGCTATTTCCCATAGGTAGGCTGTAATCATGTCTAAATTGAGAAGCAGTTAGAAATATCAGTCCCACTTCTCTATCAGACTTTCTCTGTCCTCCAATATAGCTATATCCACCATATAGGTGATATTTACATCTCCACCTACCTAACCACTTTGCCAATCTCTCAATTGTTTCTAACTCCAGGCAGGGTAGAGGAGTACTGGTGGTTTGATCCTATCAAAACCCATCACTCAGCTCATTGACCAGGAACATTGAGAAACAAATAAGGATGAGAGGTTGAGGAGACAAAATAATGCTCACTCTTTGAGTCTTGTTATGTGATGCAGCTATGTATAAGGCTTTACCCCCTTGGGCTTTTGCAAGTAGGAACCATGAAAATTTTTTATCTTGCATCTCTAATAGTTCATATTGTGCCATACAGCCAATTATTAGGATGGCATACTTAATCATTTAACTGGCACGGTTTGAATGGACAGATTTAGCATTGGTTTTAGCAAGCACTGGTTACATAACTTTTACTTTCATGGAACTCTGTAGCTTATCATGACTCTGTCCAAATCAGTGGCTGTGGGCAGAAAAATGGCTATTCTGGTGCAGCACTAAGCCCTTGAGGAAGCATTTACAGCAGATGGGAATATATTACTATAGGAAAAAAAAGTGTAATCTATAGACTTTTAAATTTTTTAACATGTTAGAAATTTTTTTCCCTGCATTTTGCTGTGTTTCTCAGTTAGTTTTCCAGGGTGGAAGACCAGGAGCTTTAATCTGTAGACAGTTGAGTGCTCTAATCTTTAGGAAGCACCAGTGATATTGCAGCTTTAATGATCAGATTTCTGGTTTTAGTTGCAACACCTCTAGTCTCAGCTCTGAAATGCAGAGAGCTTTGAAGTTGTCACTTCCATTTTTACAACAAGAAAAATGCTCAACAAACTGAACAGTGATGACTTTTCTTGGACACATTAGAAAGTAGAAGCTGCAGGGCCAAGTGTCACAGTGAAATCTGGAGAGAAGGGCAAGATGAAAAGATGAAAGATGGTCCCAGCCAAGATCTGCTTACCCAGAGCAAAAGCTGCTAGAGCCATAAACTGGTGAGAAGACTGAAATGGTAGTTTTCAAAAACTGCTGGGGACTGAATGTGGACTAGCATGAGGGTGAAAAAATTCTGATGCAGTCTCAGGGGAGCTCATCTACTTTTGTGGTTTTTACCTCCACGAACCTCACCAGATTCCCACAATGAAAAAAATAATCTCCCCCACCCCACCTAGTACTTGCAAAAGAGGGGGACAAGTAACACCACAAAAGTTCTGTAGGGTGGGGGAAGAAGGCCCATTGTATTGACCATGCTTTTATTTTCTATATTCTGATGCTTTGACATCTTGGACCTTTGAGGATCCTAGAGGGATTGTCAATTCCTAGAGATAGTAAATAGCTCTCAAGAGAGAAAGAGAGAGCACTTTTCAAATGCAAACCAACCAATCCAGAACCCACACTCAGTCACCTCCTTTATCAGATCCTCACACTCTTGGCCAGTATCCACCTGCCTTTATCAACTAGGGGTAGTCCAGAGCCCACCAAAGCTATTATAACTAGTCAATCCTAAGATTTTATCATGCTTCACCCATTCCTTCTGTGGAAACTACAATAAAGGCACTTGCCCACAGCTCCTCCATCCCCCTCTGCCCTCCTAACAGAGCCTGGTGATTCCCCATATGGCCCAACATGATGTGGCATGCCCCTTGCTTTGAAATCTGTGAGGGAGAAAAACTATCTTTTCAAGGGCAATCATCTCCAAGTCTGTTGGTCTAACTATACCTCTATTTTTAAAATTAATACATTTCAGGACACTGATTCTATAAGGGAAAGATTTTATTAGAGCTTTATCTCGCCCACCTGGAAGAGTAATTACCCAATTCCAGTTCCTGCTAGCTTTCCAGTCTCACATAAGGCATGGGGTGGGGGGAGACATAAACCAAGAAACATTTTGAAAGCTCAGAGCCCTAGAACACAGGCCAACTAAAAGACTGAGACTTAGTCATAAGATAATAAAACAAAGTCATATTAGGGGTTAGGGCCTTAATATATGAATTTTGGGGGAAAACAATTCAATCCACAACAGAAGTATGACATATATGGTAAGAGAGGAGATAAAATGAAATTATAAAATCCTCAACTAAAACCAGAGAAAACAGAACAAGAGGCAAGATAAGAAACAAAAACAAAACAAAAATACAAAGTATAATGAATAGAAAAGAGTTATAGATACAGCTGATATTAATTGAGCTATGTAAATAGTCACCTTAAATGTGAATGATATAAATACACAAAGACGTACTTTGCCAGAGAAGATAGAAAAAACAAGGTCCAATTGATGTTGTGTACAAGAAAACATAAAGACTTGGATGGTGGGGCACCTGGGTGGCTCAGTGGTTGAGCATCTGCCTTTGGCTCAGGGTGTGATCCCGGGGTCCTGGGATCAAGTCCCCCATTGGGCCCCCTGCATGGAGCCTGCTTCTCTCACTGCCTATGTCTCTGCCTCTCTCTCTTTGTGTGTCTCTCATGAATAAATAAATAAAATCTTTTAAAAATAAAAGACTTGGATGGTGTAAAAGTACAGGGATAGAGAATATGCTAATAATTATTATTAGCCTAGGCTAATAATAATAGCATAGAGAATATGCTAATAACTATTATTAGCGTAGGCTAATAATAATAAAAAGAAAGCTGTAGTAGCTATGTTAATTTTAAACAAATCAGAAGTCATAACAAAGAAGTGATAAAGAAGGATATAGCAAAAGGATAAAGAAGTAAATTCTTTAAGAATATATAATAAGGCTTAATGTGTATGGACCCAGCAATAGAGTATCAAGCTCTAAAGGCAGAGCTGATACAACTGCAAACAGAAATAAAGAAATATACTATTACAACTGCTCCTTTAATAGTCCTCTTTCAGTAATTGATACATCAAGCAATTAGAAAATCAGTAAGGATAGAGTTGTAATTCTGTTCTATTTAGATCCACTTTTCTTGGGATAAACCAGAAATGCCAACCAGTGGACCCAAGAAAATCCCCAAAAGGAAAGGCTGTTTGTATTAAGCATATTAAAGGCAAAAAGTAGACTAAGGTCCCCCCGATAGATTGCTACTCCTTGTTGACTGATGGGTCTGAAAGTAAAAACGAAGTACTTATACCTCAGCCTTCTTCTCTCCTTTTTTGGGGGGACTTCTTGTGAAGAAGCATATCCTGGATTCCTCCACAATGTGAGCATTCCATGCTGAGACCAGTGACTGTCCAACTACTTGAATATAAGTTAGTAAAGCTATGTAATTATGGGGTGCCTACTAGCAATGCCATTTTCTTTCAGCCCAAAACCATTCCCTCCAACCCCAAAATAATGTAATAATGTTAATATTTTGGTTTCTGTATGAATGCTATGACTCAGGTTTGGTTTCAAACTCAGGGAACAAGGTTGTTACTTACTAGCTTCCAAAACCCCATAACAGAGAACATAATTTATCATTTCCTGATGACTCTAGGAAAATGGTTTTGTTATGTTGAGCAATAATATTTTTTAAAACGGTTTTTATTTATTCATGAGAGACACACAGACAGAGGCAGAGGCATAGGCAGAGGGAGAAGGAGAAGCAGGCTTCCTGTGGGGAACCCGATGCGGCACTCTATCCCAGGACCCCGGAATCACGCCCTGAGCCGAAGGAAGATGCTCAGTCACTGAGCCAGCCACCCAGAGGTCCCTGATCAGCAATATATTTTTTGCCCATTAAGTAGAGATATGTGACAAGTAGCAATGACTCAGCAGCTCAGAGATGTTGGGGCCCTCCCTGCAAAGTCACAAGATGTTACCCCAGCTCCAAACATCACAGTCTCATCCAAGGGATAAAAAAGGAAAGAAGAAAGGCACATTTATTTCAATCTCAAGGGAATGCAAAAATGTTTCTAAAAATTCCCCCAACAGATACTTATGTTTCATTGACTAAACTGTGTCATGTGGTCACTTATTGCTTCAAGAAGTTTGGGGAAATGAGTAGGTAGCTTTTTCAGCCTTTATGGTGGAAAGTGACAAATGTGAGAGGGGCTGATAATGCCCATGGAGACAGCCAACCAGGAGGGTCAACCACAATATGGACAGTGATGCTTCATTTAGGGGCTTTTGAATGGAAGGGTTTTGTGTTTCATTTGGTGAAGATTTATTGTGGGTGAATTTCTCTTATGTTATTTTTTTTTCTTGTTTGTGTATTCCCACCTGCACTGCTTTCAACAACCATATAGCTTAGTAGTAACACTTTGGTGGGGGGAAGAAAAAGTTCATGAGCTTTATGATAGTTTCCCTCAGGCTGAGGATATTTTTTGCTTTTACTCAGGTTTCATACATGTGTCTAGCGTCATTAATGTTACTAGTTTCTGACTTACAAATAAAGGGTAGTCTTATTTCTAAAGTAAAAAATTTCACATTAGTTTTCTTACAGTTGCTTGTTTGGGTTTTACAAAGAAGAATCTTGTTTAAGATTTGGATTATTTAAATTCTGCTAATACTTGTTGGAAATTATTCAAAATGTGGTTTCCATTTTTCTTTTGTGTTACTCTTGTGACATTGTCCCTGCTTTCTTCTTCTCACGACTTGAAGTTTAGCCAGTTAACAGTGGAAGCTGCTACTCCTACAAATTTAGTTCAAATGTTTTCACAATTCTGAATTTCATTTAGACTGACGTGGGTTTCACAACAGATTCAATTCTTGCTTTTTATAAAAACTTAAAAGCATATCAGGAAGATTTTTCCCTTTCAACTTTGAAACTTTTTATTAATAGAACAGTATTACATTATGATGTAATGTTTGTTGACTTTGCAGAGATTTTTCTAAAATGTCTTGATCTGGATTGGAATTGGCAAAACATAGTAAATCTGACTGGATTTGTTTATAGTATTAACTGTTACAAATATAACTCCATGTTTTGAAAGTTTCCTATTTTGTTTGGTTAAAAAAAAAAAGGATAATCTGCCATGTGTGGCATTTAATTAAAAAGCACATACATACAGGCTTTAGGTCAATCTTTCGAGGAAAAAAAGAAATATTAAGAGAAACTGGCCTTTAAATTTGCAGTTAAATGAATCTAGTATAAATTTAAAAAAAGGTGGCTTTCCATGTAGGTATTTTTCACCTATCCATTAATTTTCAGGTTTTCCACATCTCCTTACACATGGATCACAAATTGGAGAAGGAGCATACTGATAACAAACAGACCAAGACAAAGATGCCATACGTCACTTTTGCACAAGCTTGCCACCAGAATAATTAGCGCAGAATCCGCCTCTCATCATGGGGATAAGACTGGCCTTTTGCTGTGTGCGTGAGTGGCCCACATCGCACGGCCAGGCGAGGCTGGCACACAGAACACAGCTGGCAAATCACGCTTAGGCACTTGCTGTCTCAACTTGCTGTTTGGAACCGAGGCTGCCAGACCACTGCTAAAATTGATTGGCGTTCACACTTCATTTGAGTGGGTTTGCATTTGGACGAGGTCTTCATTTTCACCTTTCTTGCTATTTCCTGAGGAAAATGAGCAATTCTGCTTGGCTGGTGTGCTTTTCAATTCTAAGATTGTTCAGTTACTTTCCCCCTACCAACCTTCCTTTATAAAAGAAAGGTCTGCATATTTAAGCTTGTAGGTAAAAGGTTGTTATATTCAACTGCATTTTTCAAGTAGATTTTTTTCTTTCTTTTTTTCTTTCTTTACTTGGCTTGAATGCTGTGTGAATGGTTGCTGACTGTGACCATTACGTACATAAATTCATCATTTACCTACAGAATAAGGGCAAAATTAAACTGGGGGAAATGACCTTATATCAGGTTTGGGGGAGTTTGAAGCTGACTTAAAAGGGTTAAGAGTTGTTGAGGTGCCTTCCCCCTCCCATACATTCTTTCCACTGAATGGGAACAATCTGTTTCACAAGGATCTGGCTTTGGTCAAGTGGATTTTAGAAATGTGACCCTGTACTCAATTCATTCAAAGCTGTGAAGCATCTTTTAAATCTTAACAAGAGAGTGTTACCCATTTGATTTTTTAAAAAAAGCTAACAACAATGTTCCTAATGCCACACTGGATCGGAATTCAGAAAACTTCTGTACTAACCTTCAGCAATATAAAGGACATACACATATTTATTATATATATATATTTTTTATTTTTTTCATGGAAATAACCTGGGAAAAATGAAGCTAAAAAAACTGACCTGAATTCTCCAGATCAACTAATTGTCTGGCACAAACTACCTTAACAATTCTATATTTCCACACTGTTCTCCTCTAAAATTGTATGTGATCAAAAGCAAGCTCAATGTATCATTTCAATTTTGAAATGAAACTGGATCTGTGATTACAGCAAAATGCAAAGGGTTTTTTGTTTGTTTGTTTGTTGTTGTTTGCTTTTTTTTTTTTTTTTAATAAACCCCAGATCTCAGTGCTTTTTGCATCCTCTTCTTTCTGCTTGGCAGTATTTCTCTTTTTCCACTTTTATTTCCTTTGCTACTGGGCAGACCCCAATATGCCACTCAAGACTTGGCTTCAATGTCTCAGTGATGATTTTTATGACTCTGCCTCTACTCTTTCATTTTAAAAAGTGAACGTATTAAAACTATTATCTGTAGGAAGTACACAAGTGCTGGGAAATGCACTGGAATCCAAGATATCATCTTTGTTCCAAGGAGCATGTCACTTAACCTTTGTCCTTCCCACAATCCTTGGTTATACTTGGACCACAGACCTTCTCATTTGTAATGTAGTTTTACCTTCATTTCCATCTTTCTCCAGACCTGCACTATCCAATAGGGTAGCCCCATGTGCTTCTTCACCATATGCAGTGAGTCCAAATTGAGATGTGCTATAACTGTAACACCAAATTTTAAAGGATTAGAATGTACAAACAACATATAAAATATCTACTGTTTTACATTATATTCCTATAACATAGTGATAATATTTGGATATGCTGAGTAAACTAAATTATTAAAATCTATTTCACCTGTTTCCATTTTCTAATGTTGCTCTTAGAAAATTTAAGATGACAAATGTGGCTAGAATTATTATATTTCTATTCAGCAGCACTACCCTACATTATATGCATCTCCAGCATAAGGATCATGGTTTACTAATTTCTGCAATTAACTCTTGATTACGCAAAGAATAATGGTGTCTGATAAACATATGGTAACTGAGTATATATTTAAATAGATATTGTCAATATCCCACAACTAAGAACAAGATGCTAATCTGAGGAGTCAAGAGTTACTTTAGGATTGAAACCCTGATGTCTTCTAAATTTTTTGTTTTTTGCTTCTTAAGATCTAACAGTTTGGGAACAGTTCCAATGTTTTCTCCTTACAGATGATTTGATTTAGTTACCTCTACAACCTGTTTTTTTTGTGTCCATTATCCTTTCTCAGCTATTTGACCTGGCACATTATACAGAGATGATTTTCCTCAAATGCTGCCTGACTGTTCAGCAGAGGAACATATGCTATAGCCTGACTCTTTGTTTGGCGGGATCACTAGCTAGAGTTGTAATGAAAAAGACGGCAAGTAATAGTACCATGCTCCAGCAAATCTGCTCATTTACTGCTGGTAATTCCAGTTAGATGTCTGGGAAGCCTCAGGAGATCCATAATCCATTTTTCATGAGTTGCATAAAAGAGAGCAAAATCTCTGGGAAATTCAGTGTTGCTTTGGGAAGTCCAAGATTTAGGTAAGATATTATTTCCTATTGGCTTCTAGAATCTATTTAGCCTCTTAAGACTTCAGTTTTGGGAGTTTTTTTGGTGAGGGTATGGAGACATAAGGGCTGTTAGAATCTTATTTGCTGTTGTCCCAAAATGAATGACAGGTAAAGTAAAGCATACTAAAGATATATGTCAGTTAAATGCAACATGTAATCCTGGGTTTAGATCCTGGAGCAAAAAATGAATATTTATGGAATGATTGACAAAATTTAAATGAAATATGTAAAACAATAATATCACAATGTTAATTTCCTAATTTTGATAATTGCATTATGGTTATATGTATGTTCACTAACATTCATATTATTTATTTTTCAAAGTAAATTTTCATATTTTATAAAATTTTGTGGCCTTGGTCACTTGAAGAGGTTTTCTCATTTTTTAAATTCCATAATTATAAATATAACTATGTAATATTTATAATATATTCATATTGAACTTTCTGAACAACATAGACTTCTGGTGAGCAAATAATATTCTCTGTCAATTACTTTAGATAATTAAAATATATTTAAACTGTTGAATAAAGTTATTAGTAGATAATCAGATGAAATTAAACCAAATATGTATGGATTTTTCATTATTTTTGCTCTCTTTATCATCTTAAAATGTGCATGTTCACCCTAAATTATCTCTTTAAATCTGCTTTAAAAAATTCAACTTACTCTCAGAATTCTGAGGGGATCTCATATCCCGTGTTGTGTAAATTAACTTTTATTCCTGACTCGGGTATTGGAAGTTATTCACTGTTGAGGAACAAAGTGAAATGATCCGGTTGACATTTTAGAAAGGTATCTGTGGTGACCCTTTAAAGCAGAGATGACAAAGAGGAGAGACTGGGAGTATTGCAATTGTATCTACCACAGATGACAGGGACCAAAACTAGAACAGAGGTAATAAGCATAGAGCAGGGGGTCCAGTTTTAGGAGCTGTTTCAGAGGCAGTATCATACCATATCAGTTCCTGTATCGAGGCAAAAAGATTTCATGTTTACACCAGAGTTGCCAAGACTGGTGACCCCAGGAAGGCGAACCTGAAATAGGGTGCCCAACAAAAGGTACGTAGGGAAGATATTTTTGCACTGTTTTATCATTGCTCATCATTTGGAAAGTTCTCTTCTTTACTATACTTTCCTAAAGATACATTTTCCATAAAACTTCAGGTATGAGTCTATTATTGCTAAGGTCTGGGGAATTTGCTAGGAGAAATTTGTGAATCAATTGAGAGAGTGTTCTAGTGAGCCAGACTTGCCCATGTACATCTGCAAGACTGATAATGTTTTACAGAGATGATCCTGATCATGGACCACTTTGCTCTTTAACTTTTCAGATTTGCCACAGAAGTATATACCCAGCTTTAGATCGTTACCATGTAAAGGAAGGGGGCAGCCGATACCTTCCTAACCGGTCATCATTTATTTTCCCCCAATTAAGATATTACAGGTAGGCAAACCTCCCCCACAGAGAAGAGGCTTTTGTTTTGTTTTAAGAAAAAAAAAAAGAAAAGAAAAAAATAATCTTCTATTCCAATATATGTCACATATAAAGCAACCCAGGAAAAACCTGATTGAGTCAAAGGCAGATGTGAGAGCTTAAAATGCTAGTCACAATCAAAAACCTTTTCATCAAAAGCTGACTGACGGCAACTGGCCAACACCTTCACTAAGTGATCTGCTAAAGAATCTCCAGCCAAGGGGCAGAAATGAATAAAGTGAAAATTACTGCTATTACCCTGAGTTGAAGATGACCGATCAGGCCAAACCGACCTTGAGGATTGAAAGTCAGTGAGCCGAAAGTCATGCCACAGACCCAGTCTGCTCTGTGTCCCAGGGATCCTGCCTCTCCCATCAGCAATAATCACTGCTAATAGCCTGTCATCGCCCACTTTGCGCCACCGCAAAGAGCACCACGAGTGCCACAGCCACACTGCCGCATACCTTTCTTCGTCAGGACACGAGATCTGCTATCATCCTTTCAAATCTGTTCTTTAAAGAGATTTGTTTTCTTCAGTTTCCAAATTCCCTTCAGTATGTGTTTCCCATCTCGGACACACACACACACACACACACACACACACACACACACAAATCCTTGACTCTGAATTAACTAATTTATCTTGGTATTACTTTGATGTACCCTTAATCTAAATTATCTTTAAACAACACGAAATAATCTCTCAATAGCTTAATTTTGCCACTCCTATTTGCATTTTAGCTGATGGTGGTGCAGTAGTTGTGTTGTTTGGTATCCACTAAGCAGTTTGCTGTTTCCCGGGATCCTCCACCAACATACACACACACACACACACACACACACACACACACACACACCAAATGGAAACGTTTTTCCATATCTTCTACAATGAGTGAGTTTTGTTTAACAACTAACTGTCTAGATAGGGTTTGAAGCAGTTGGTGCTGAGGATAATGCCAAGGATTCAATGACTAGTGATGAAAAGAGTGGTTTAATTGTCTAAAAATGCATCCATTCTTGTTATGTGCTCTGCAGCCAATCTGTCCTGCAAGGAGGAACTGACTCACACACTGGCTGGCTCTCTTGCACTATCACATCGCATTCTCCATTAATCCTCCAGATAAAAAGAGGAGCCCAACAAGCGCCAGTTCCAGACACATATCCCTCTCCCTGACAGCTCCTGTCCTACCTAGATGCAAGTGCCAAAGTTTTGCTATTAAAAGTTCTATCCTTGTTAGCTCCTACACCCATGAGAATCCAGCCTGGCAGTGGGTGAGTGCATCTGACCCACAAGCACACTAAACCTAGAAGCAATCTCCTGTGCCTGGGGTGCATTTAGACCTCTGAGTCTCATTGCACTCCCCATGTGTGTGGCTGGTCTTGCTGATGAGCCCATGCCTGGGACTTTGAGCAGATCTCCAATATAGCTCCCTCAAACTAAGGCCTAACCTTGATGAACCTTGACAACCTTGACTGCTTCTGCCAATGCCTTCTCACAGGATTAGATCTTACTTCTCAAATCAACCCAAATTCTTGATGCTGAGAATTGCCACCAAGTCCTTTAGAATTGGCCACCCTGGAGTAGTGGCTTTTAACCATGAGTATGCATCAGAATCAGCTCAGAATTTAATTCTATCCTATGGGAATGAGAAATACTGCCTGAGGTACCAAGGCCAGCCTGGAGCAGTATGGCAACAAACATAATACGATGGATACATGATTCTAGTTGGAATCTTCTTCAAATAATTTTAGAAGTGGTCATGCTATAAATCATAAAGTAATCTAAAAATAACAGTATGGAAATGATTATTATGATCATTTATTGTCATGTTCATCATGGCATGATTAAATTATTGCTTCAACAATTTCTTCCCATTAGGGAATCTTCCTCCAACTCTCCTCTGAGTCATCCCTCCTGAATCTCATGCTATCTGGCACTTTCCAGTTCCCCTGACCCATCAGGTCTATAACCATAGAAATCTGTTGGCACCATCCAAGGACAGACATCCTGAATCACTTGTCTTACATCATCTTGCAGCACAGTCCTTGTTTTTTTTCTACCCGCTCTGGCTTTTGATTTCAGGGTTCAACTTGACTTATTACCACTTATGGTCAGTCCTGCTCTGCAGCTTAAGGAAGACAGTTCTTTTCTTCATCATGAATCCAACTTCCTCTCCAGGCCAAAGACCTTTAGCTGCCCTTATCGAACTGTCCATTTGGGGTTGGGGATGCACAAGTTTATTTATGAGTTGTAGAGTTATTGAAATTGTTTTTGTTTTTATATCTATGTATATAAAGATATATTAATAATATCTTCTTAATGAAAGAGGGAGAAAAAAACAAAGTAACTTCCATTTTGATAAAAAGGGAAGCTAAACAATATAATCCACCAGATTATCCTCTCTGTAATAAAATTATCAGCTTTCTATAAGCAGAACCCTCACCAATTTCCCCACAGCCTTCTCAATTAATTCCCACTATTTCTCAAACCCTTCTTTTGCACCTCCACTATAGCTAAATTTAGGA
Organism: Canis aureus; assembly: GCF_053574225.1. Classification (NCBI taxonomy): domain Eukaryota; kingdom Metazoa; phylum Chordata; class Mammalia; order Carnivora; family Canidae; genus Canis; species Canis aureus. The sequence continues at coordinate 78,787,661 of NC_135611.1, read as the reverse complement.
TGCTCTGAATGCTAGATCTTTCTCACAGTACAACCTTTATATGTGGATTTAGCATGCCACTCTCCTAATCCAAAAGATGCATTGATCTTATATTTTCTTTTTTTTTTTTAATTTTTTAATTTATTTATGATAGTCACAGAGAGAGAGAGAGAGAGAGAGAGAGAGAGGCAGAGGGAGAAGCAGGCTTCATGCACCGGGAGCCCGATGTGGGATTCCATCCTGGGTCTCCAGGATCGCGCCCTGGGCCAAAGGCAGGAGCCAAACCGCTGCGCCACCCAGGGATCCCGATCTTATATTTTCTACAGAAGTGACATGACCCTCAATTGGTGGGCTATAGCACACTAGAAGTGACTGAGAATTGGGGGAATTCAATATTATAATTCCAAACCATATTTGGAAAACTTTCAAAAACCAGATATTGTTTCCATAATAAAGCCTATAAAAGGGACAGTTCATTTGCTTATTCATTTAACAGCTCTTCATCACGTGCACACTATGTAGAAGGCATTATTCTAGTTATGCTAGTTGCAGACCAAAGTTTTACTGGCATGGTAAGCAGTTGCAGACAAGCTGGGAAGGAGCAGTACTGAAACAAAATGGCCAAATTAAAATCTCAGGAGGGTCCACAAAGTGAAAAACTGTAGTTGTACTTCCTTAAGTTCCAACTTTGTTTTTTAGCAGTCTCTACCTGAGCCATCATAGAAGACTAAATGATGGCCTCCCAAAAAATATGTCCATGCCCTAACTCCTGGAACCTCTGAATGTTACCCCATTTGGATAAAGGATCTTGGAGATGTAATTAAGGATCTTTAGATGAGGTCATTTCCAGGTTTATCCAGGTGGGACTTAAATCCAATGCCAAGTGTCCTTATGAGAGTCACAGAAGAGAGACCCCAGAAAAGAAAGCCATGTGAAGACAGAGGCAGAGATCAGAGAGATGCAGCCACAAGCCAAGGAGCACCAAGAGCTACCAGAACATGAGGAAGGAAAGGATTTCCAGAGGGATTGTGGCTGTGTTGACACACCTTCGTTTCAGACTCCTGCCTCCAGAACTGTGAGAGAATATATTTCCGTGTTTTAACCACCAAGTTTCTTGTAATTTGTTACAGCAACCACAGGAAACTAATAAAGCCATATACTCTAATTTGCAGTAAGTTTTCCTTACCCCAAAGCAATAGAGGGTGTGCATACTTGATATACAATAAATCCTTAATGGACTCCAAACCAATTGCTTTATACGGTTTAAGGAACAGCTCTGGGGTAGCGCAGATGTAAAGGGTAACCTCAATTGATTCTGCACATACAATATTTGTAATCTTACTTTAGGAAAGAAACTACATTTTTCTTTCCTTGGCTACCATGAGCTAAATCAACCAAGAAAGGAAAAACATATCACAAAATATCCCTGATTTTTTTTCCCAAATGCAACATGCTCAACTTTCAAGGGAATTGTTCTCCAAATAATTCCGGAAACATACTTTATTTATATTTTGCACAGGATGTACACTAATCGGACACTTATTTTTTATTCCTTTCAAAGGTCTGAGACATCTCCCACTAATCTCTTCTCTTTAGCTACTAATAAAATAAGTCACTTATAAATGCATTTGCACTTTGCAAGAGTGGATTTGGAAATCCAGCATTTATTCTGAAGTCATTCAGAGTTCTCATTTTGTTACACAGCAATTATAACATAAACCACAAACCAACAGCACACCATACTCAATGCCAAAGGTACAGAATTTCCACATTCAAATGAAAGAAATTTTAAACAAGGGCCAAGCATAAGATAGCACAGAAAATAGTATAACATTTGTGGAAAAATAAAAATGAAACATGGAAAGAAGAGAAAAAGTTATCAGTGATTTTTCTGTACACTTGACCCGAGCTACCTAAACATCACTTGGGTTGTTAATTAAACATTAAGAAGAGATAAATGACAGAGGAAGGAAGAGAGAATAAATAAAACCCTGAGTGAGAAATTCCTGACAAATGTGCCTTACTGGTTAATTTTCACGTCCAGAGCTGAGTAACATCTGCACCGCTTGCATTTCCTTTCATTACCCGGACACCAATCACTTGCTCATTTATCATTTCTGTACATTCGGTATTATTGAAATGTGATGATTCATCACTTTCCATTGATCAAATAACATCCAGAATTACCTTCCAAATGCTTTGCATAGAGAAGTGACCAAAGAACTAAGAATCTGTGAGGCTTCTTTTTAATAGCACTTTTGGGAAAAGATTTGGTAAGCTTGATTTCTTATAATTTCTCCCATTAGCATGGAGACCAGGCTCTCCGCTGGCTCCATGGGCCTGTTCATTCCACATGCTTTCATGTGTAAATAGACAAAAATTGCTGTCAATTGAGAACATTTGGGAGCCATTTGCCTGGCCTTCTCTTAAGTAAAAAATACAAAAAGATCTAGGAGCAAATAGATATGACTATTATATAAGAAGACATTTTAGTATGTTGCTTGGGGAGTCAGTCCAGGGAACACACCATCTTATAAGTGAGCTGATCAGACTTTGGAGACTGTCATCTTTGCAGAAAGTGGCTGCTTTCACTGGTGTAGGTGTGTGTACTGAGTGGGAAAAATATGATCTACAGGCGAGTCACTTTGCCACCCTCTCAGAGCCTAGCAATGATTGTAATGGATGTGTGAATTTTCCTTTTCCAGGTGGCAGAGTGTCATTTAGAGAAGCAGGCAAACTGAGGATTTAGTTCACTCTGATGTGTTTATCCTACTGGAAATTCGTAGGACCTCTATGGCATGGCAGTTACACATCCAAATCTAGTTTTGGGCAAACTGTTGAAGGCAGCTACTCCCTACATTTCCCTCCACAGGTAAGTACACCTTAAAGCATAAGCCGAATTCGGTGAAAGAATGTGGACAGCTGTGAAAGGACATGATCACTTCAAAACTTAATGTGAAAAATCTCTTAAGACACATGTTAGATTCTCTCTCCTTCCTTCCTTCCATCTTCCTCTTTCTCTGGCAGGCAGAAAATGGAAAATTGGTCTGTCTAGGAGACCAAGCATGTGGTAAGTAACCTCTGTGCTGGGTGCTTTATCTCAACTAACTCAGTTATAAGAACGACATTGTCTTTGGAGAATCCTGAGCCCAGTCCACTGCCAACTGTGGTAGAATGAATGTACAGCCAGATGGCCAACACCCATTCAATCATCTTCCTCCTATACCCTGACAGCTCCAGCAAAAGAGCTAAAAACAAAAAACAAAAAACAAAACAAAACAAAACAAACAAACAAACAAACAAAAAAACCCACTCACTCAGTGGGAAAATTCTAGAGCTGAGGCAATAATTAAGCAGACTGCATGGGAAAGTCTTCTGAAATAAAAAACCAGTGGGCAGCCATGAGAAAATATTATATTTATCCCTGGGCACCATGCTAGGAAAGAGCACCCTTGAGGGCAGATATCCAGATGAAGGCTATGCAAGCTGAAGGCAGTAAGACTGTCTTGGACTATAGACAAGAATAAAACCAAGGTGTCAGGTAGAAAGGAAGGTAGGACATGATCTGGAATCTGGAAAAGAACTGACACAAAGAGAAGCATAGGTGATGCCAGACAGTCTAAGACCCCGAGAGGGAGGATATGAGGCCCAATGCCAGGAGGGCTCTTAGCTTTGTGCAAGAAAGAATTAAACAGCAAGCCATTTAGAGAAAGGGATAAAGGTTTATTATGTGTAAAAGTAAGGAAGGAGCTATTTGGGATAGGAAAGTGGTCTCTCCTCCCAAATGAGGAAGATGACCCTCCTCTGCCTCTGACAAAAGGTTTTATATAAGCTTTTTGTTCTCTTTTTTAATTAGTTAACTGTACAGGGAGGGGCTTACTCTTTAACTTGGGGTTTATCACTTATAATAGGTGGTTGGTTTTTTCATTGTTTTACGGTTGTGATTATGGTTGTAAAATTACCCACAGGGAGCAATTTTAAGAATGTGCAACCTATGTGGCTTTTACTATTGGAGGGAGTGGGGTTTTGTGGTTTTCCATGAATCAGATCTTGTGACTCTTTTTATGACCTGCTGACTTTTGGATGAAGGGTCAGCCTGAAACCAAAATGACTTTCCTTTGGTCAACTTGTCTTCCTGGCCTTCCTTCCCTTATACCTCATCATCATCAAGTCAGATGCAAGTACAATGGATAACTCCATGAGAATTAATAGTTTTCAGTTGATATTTGAAGTAAGGAAAAGACTTTTAGACAGATGCATCCCAGTGTGACCAGGCTTACACAAATCGTCTCTATTCTTAAAGGCTGAGGACAATTTAAAGTAAGCCTAAATCCTAATTCTAGAACCTGTGTCCCTCCAGAAGGAATAAGGTGTGATACACTTCCAGAGATACATAAGTAATAATCCCAGAGTTTTTGAAAGCCCCCTGCAGCAAAGAAGGCCAAGCCTTGAATTGCCTTCATTGACTATTGTCTTAACATTTATATTTTCCATTGATTTGAAAAAAAATGATTTTAAAAGAAATACACTACCCAGGGACTTGTCAGAAATATTCCAATTTGTATAGAATGAGTTTTGCCTTTTCAACCATATTTCAACACAAATATGAAACTGTATCCTCAAATGAAGAAAGGATGGCACCAAAACAAAAATGACATTTAAGATTCTTAGCATTCACTTGGTGTATTGTTAGAGGCACCTCAGGAGTCTCTCACATACCTCGAGTGAAAATAAGCTAAATGAACACACAATAGTCACAATGTCATAGTGATTTCAAAACATGTACAGTCTGTCATTTATGTTAATATATTTTAGCAGAAAAATCACATACATATGTAATAATTTATATGCCTTAATATATGTCATATATGTGATTATATATATATTTTTTTATACACAGGTATAAAAAACCTACATACATACACATATACAAAGCGTACACATGCATGAGTGTGATATAAAGCCAATATGCCAAACAGTAAGTAATCATTGTTAAATCTAGATGATAAGTTCCTGATTGTTCATTTTACTCTTCTATTTTTGTATACCTTTGAAAGTCTTCGTGATCAAACATCACATACACAGGGGTTCTAACAAATAAGGCCAGTGGCCCTCATTTTGTTAGGGAACCCCACTACCTCAGTGCCACATGAAATGCCTCCCTCATTCATTTATTCACTGGATTTTTCCTTTACCCCAGGTTTCTAGCATCTCTCCGTATCAATAAAAAGCACTCAAAGATGCTTATCTGTGTTTAGCCCATGTAAGTGACTCATCTTTACCCAAGTCCAACTCCCAGTCTCCATAGTAGCATTTCAGAAGCTATCAATCAATGTATGTTGATACCAGGCTCTGACTAATTGATAATTAAAGAGAATCTAACAACTTCAATCTGATTAATATTGAAGTAGTATTGATGAAGGGGGGGAGGGGAACAGTTTTCTACAAAAGCTTTTGGAGAAAAAAACTCCAGCATTAAAGTATCAAATATACAAAATAAAAGGCCATGTCAGGTGCCATAGTAAGCCCAGGCTGAAAGGAATACCCAGCAGGTAATGAAGGCCTGAACAACCTGGCACTGGCTGCCTAATTCCTCACCTGGCCTCTCTACTTCAATCTAACTTAGTAGATGACAAAGCCTTTGTATTTGGACATTTAGGGGAGGAGAAGTTGGCCAAAATCTTGGTGAGAGAAGAGGGCATTAAGAATTTATCAATATATTCTCTCTCCACTATCTTCATAGCTATGCTCCCAAACATGTTTGTTACAGATGAATTTGCTGTCGGGAGTCAGTTAAGAATTTATGAAGTAAACATGGGTTAGAGAGACAGGAGTCACAAGCACACCTATGAAAATATTTAAAACATTGTTTATATATACAGTAATAAGAACAACAAAACCAGGAAGAAAAGCCAATGACAACATGTAAGTAAAGAAAAATATCGATAGCTTTTTACATATTTGGAATTTGTAGTAACTGGTTACTAAACAACACATTTCCCTGGTCTATCCCTAGCTCACTAAGAAACCTTGAGAATAGCCTTTCCCCACAATGAGGGTCATGAGTTTGTTTTGCTTTGATGCAGTACTATCATATACAAAGACACAAAACCTGTTTGATTCCCCCAATCTATTTGTTAATTGTGTTTTGTTTTGATTTTGTTTTTGTTCTACTAGTCAGAGCAAATTGTGCAAGTTGTCATGAATGTAAAAAGCGGTATGTGTTTGAGTTTGAGTCTGGGAGTGTTAACTTAATTAAACAAAGAGGCCATTAGTCTGAGGTGGCTCTGATGGCCTAGTAGCCTGTGTGAGCAAACCAACAACTAAGCCGCTAATGCCTCAAGGTCAAGAAATCAAAACCTACAAACATTGAACCACAAACAGCCAGCTAGGTCTTCTGAATTAGGCAACCACCTAAACTGCAGCCAATCAAATCATTTCCCTGCTTGGCTTCTACATCTTCTCTATAAAATTTTCCCCCAACTCCTATCCGTGGAGTGCCCCTGACCCCTTCTGAGTCTAATCAATTTTTGATCAAATATATTCTTGACATTCTTAATATGCCTCAGTTTATCTTTTAACAGGAGAAGGAACTGAACTCTCATGAATGAAAGCATTGATTTCTAGTGGCATACCTGACCAGTGGGAAATCTGGTATAAAACCTCTTGATTCTTGGGGCTCCTGAGTGGCTCAGTTGGTTAAGCATCTGACTCTTGATTTCAGCTCAGGTCATGATCTCAAGGTTGTGAGATCGAGGACCACATCAGGCTCCACACTCAGCGGAGACTCTTCTCCCTCTCCCTCTGTCCCTTGCCCTCCCACCTCTGTGCTCTTGAGTGTGTGTGCTCTCTCTCTCTAAGTAAAAATAACCTTTTAAAAAAAACTCATCTGATTCTCCCCATTATAATGAAGCCACTAAACAGATTATATCCGAATTGTGAAATTAAAATAACTTTGTTGGCAAAAAGCCTAGGGGTATACAATTGTCTTAAAGGTAAAAGCTCATTTTATTTTCTTACCTTTTTTTGTTTAAATTTTTTCCTGGCCATCTCAAGCCATGAGTAATTATTTACTATGTTGGGGTCCCCTGGGTGGCTCAGTTGATTAAGCTTCTGACTCTTGATCTCAGCTGGGGTCTTGACCTGAGGGTCCTGAGTTCAAGCCCCACATTGGGCTCCACATTGGGCACAGAGCCTTCTCTAAAGAAAAGATCATAATTTACTGTGTAAAAGTCTTGTTTCTTAATCTCTACTGCATACTTTTCCTCAACCCAAACTAGCTATCAATGCCTTTGAGTCTCTGTCTTTCCCTGACTCTCTCTCCAGATATATATATCCCTTAACTCACAGATTATTTCTGAAAAGTGTCGCTTTACTTCCTGGATTTGATCAGTGAGTTTACAAAAGCACCTACAGTGAAAAAATGACACAAAAGACAGAGAATACATTTTTCTCTCTTCGGTATTTTGCATTAAGTGAAGAAGTAGGTTTTGCTCTTCTGCTTTTCCCTAGATAGTTCACAGTCCACTCCCAAGCAACTCCCTCCACCACCACTCATGCATCCTACTTCTGTGAGAACCAGAAAGATATATAAGCCCTGATGACTCTGCTTCTCTGGGCACTGCCGAAGCAATGGTGTGAAGAGGCTTGTGATGGCCCAGGGACGCTGGCATCTCCTCCAAGCTGGGAGATGGAGCACTGCTTGGAATTTCTCTCTATTTGAGAGAGCCTGTCACTGGTGTCCTGTTTCTCAGAGCATCTTCCCCACTGGTCAACATAATAAGGAACTCATATGAAATTAAATCTCCTTCTACAGGAAATATGATTTAGGTCCTTAGGTTGGTCTTGATTTGCAGGAACAGAAGTCCCTTAAGCCATTATCCTTGGGCCAGAACACTAATAATAAAGGTGCCATTTCATAGAGTAAACATTCACACAGAAAGAAACCGTAGAAAATCAGTGGTGAAATTAGTCACTGTTCTTGTATTGTCTTTCTGAGAAATGAGATGCATTTAAAATAGCACCCTGCGCTTTAGGATGAGAACCATGATTAATGACAATGCTTCACCTTATCCAGCAAGGAAAAGAACTGTGCATCAAAACAGACACAGGATATCTTAAAAATTGTAGTTGGAGTGGGAAATGTATTTTCTCTCTTAAAAAAAAAAAAAACAAAAAAAAAAACAGGCTAGTAATTGCTGCATCCTTTCAAAGGGTTAAACATTTCTGATTAGGTTTGGTCATGCATCACATTTTGAGTGCCTAAGCTTAAAGACACACTTCATTGAATCCCATCTAGCAAGCTTCATGCTTATGAAGGTGTTCCTCTTGATTGCTTCTCATCTGGGCTACAAAACGATTGGGTTGGAGACTGACATTGATTAAGTGCAAGAGAACCATGTTTTACTGTGACAGCTGCTAGGCCTCTGTCAACAAATCAATGTTGTGTGTGTGTGTGTGTGTGTGTGTTTCTTTTCGTCTTAACTCTCCCATTAGCATCCTGCTGTTACTAGAGATGAAAAACATCTCTATAACTGTCTGCTGATTGACCACTTTCTGATTTGCCAATCACGTAAAATGTTTTTATGACGGAAAAGGCTAACCCTTCATTCTAAACAGCTTTTTCTGCACAAATAGTGCAATTTGCTGGAATACTCCAGGGTGTGGCTGCTGTTTCTATAATTTAGAATCACAATAAAGAGTAAGTTGGATTTTGCAGAAAAATGTCACTTTACTTCTGGATTTAATCAGCAAGTTTACAAATGTACCCTGTCCATCTAGTGAATTTGGTAAGTGTTTTAGCAATGGTCTTGGCCACTGATCTGCTGTCTTGATAAGATAGTCACCCTTAATAGCTTTTTTGCACCTAATACCCTTGGTTATTCACAATAGGGTGTGGTTGTTAAAAGCTAGCTCTTAGCATCATGCTGTGTACCAGGAACAAGAGTTGTGGTTGGGAGACAGCAAATATAGAGATCCCTAATGCAGCACTGGGTCAAAATAGAACTTTTACAGAGGTTATGCTAAAACAGCAGACTCGCCTCCTGCCTTCTCCCTCCAACAATGTAGCTTGGATTAGAGCATTCTGGGACTTTTAAATGAAAAGTATATTTTCACATGCTTTTGTATGTGATTGTATTTCATAACCAAATATGTGGCCCGGAATCAAGATTTTCAGTGTCAAGCTTGGACAGGGTTTATTTTGCTCAATTTCTCCCTGTGCCTTAGGGTATTCACTCAAAAGACACAAAGAATTTCACTGAAAACTTGTTACATCTTCAACAGGCTAAAGTGGCAATAGGATTTAAGCACTAGAAGGAGCTCCTTGATATCCTGAGATGAATAGAGCCATGACTTGCCCTTAACTTCCTGCTAGCTTGATCAGCAAGCCATTAGAAATGAGGAAAGAAATCTCCTATCTTCTGTACAATGTAGGAAAAAAATCACTAGCTCAGATCCAGAAAAGCATCCCTAACTATTTCAAAGGACACAAATGGAGCAGTTAATAAGCCAGTTTCCCAAGCAATCCAGCACTGAACATGAATTCCAGCTATACACTGATGATTCACCAACTTGTTCCTCCTGGATGGCCTCAGGCCCCCTGGTAAACAAAACTCTGCAACACACACAAAAAAGGTAGCTATAGTAACATCTTTTCCTTTTTTCACCTGGGAGAGAAGAAATAGAACTACTATGGAAAAGTAATCAGGCCAAAAGAAAAAAAGAGGAAAGGGTAAAATGAACTAATTTGGGCATAAGGAAAATAGAAAGGCATTGGAGACGATATCAGAGGAGCTCCAGCTCTGTGTTCTCTGGCCCCAGGCTCCACAGCCCTGGAGGGTTTTTTAAATCACTGAGGAGTTAGCTGCCCCATTCATAGAATAGCTTTAGGATCAGGGTGGAGGAGTAATTGGAATTTTCAAAAGTTTTGAAGTTCACAGTAACATTGAGAAATAGAGTTAAGAATAGTAAGCAGATCTGCTTTTGCTCTAAATGACCAAAATTAAAAAAAAAAAATTAATTGAAGTTAGGATAATGACCAAAATTGAAAGAGACTGTTTTTGCCTTTGACGTCATGGACATCCCAAAAGGCTCTACCAACACAATGTGTTGTGGCTCCCAGGAGATTTCTTCATATTCAACCATGTCCTACCCTAATGTCTATGATTTTAAAAACCTAAACGCTTAAGCACTAGATACTATTCATCTGTCATGAAATTAGCGACATAGAAAAATGTTGTATCAAAACATTTTATTTTTTAGAAAGAATTTATTTGACAAGAGAGGGAGGAAGAGAGGGAGAGAGAGAGAGAGAGAGAGAACAAGTAGACTAGCACCAGGCAGAGGGAGAGGGGGAAAGAGGCTCCCCACTGAGCAGAAAGCCCGAGGGGCTAAACCTGGGGTGATGACCTGAGCTGAAGGCAGATGCTTAACTGACTGAGCCTCCCAAGGCGGCACTGCTGTACCACAGAGTTTTAAAACTTCCTTATACATATTGTACATGCTCCCTTTTTTGGGAACAACATTTGCTTTTGCTTTTCCCTCGTTTCTCTTCCCTTTATGGTTAAGAAAACTTTGCATTCCAAAAGAAGTAAAAGTTCAAATGGAACACACAGATGAGTGAAACACCTATGATTTTATTTGCCCTCAATCCATGTATGAAGGGAAGGCATTCCTTCTATTACCAGAGAGGAAACTGAGATCAGTTGTTCTGTTTCATTAAGTTCTGGGAATGCTTAAAAATCCTATATTTTTAAGAAGTTCCTATCTCTCTCCCCTCTCATCTGTGAAAGAAGGCTTCCAGACACTTAGGTGTTATGTACAGTTTTTCCATCATCTGTGGGGATTAGAGAGCCTTATGTAAACACATTACTCTCTCAACCATCTTAACATATTGCTGCAGAAGGAAGCACATCACCATGAAGTCCTCAAACCCAGCTTTATCCCATGTCTACATGACTACATACTTGATCTAACAGGGAAGGACTTAAACTTCATTTTCACCAATCCCAGGTTGAAGGCTAATAAAGTATTATCTCACCTGAAATGGTTCAAGGCTCATATTGAAACTACTATCTCTGGTGACACAAGTAATGGTATTGTGAAAGGTGAAATGAACTGTGGTCATTTCTGCCAGGAGGTTTAAGTGGAGCAGGGAGGCCACCAAGAAGATGGACCTTATTATGTATATCCCCACCAACTGGAACCATGAACTTTTCAATGGGGCCAAACTGCACATATTCCAAGGACTCTGCAAGAACATCTGCAACTTGCTACAGTGGCAGACTTTTGCTTAATGATAGGTAGCCTTAGCAACCAATTGTGTTTGACCAAAATTAGTTTTCTGCCACCAACACCAATCAAAATTCTGTGTAGGCACATACAAGCATTCCCCTTTGTCTTTAAAAACCCTGACTCTGGTTCCCTAGTGGGGAAACAATTTGTGTTGCTATCTGAATCTGTGCTCTCTGAATTGCAGTTTCAAGATCCCAAATAAATGCTTGTGTTTTACCTTAGCCCTGCTTCTTTTCTTGGTTGACAACACATACACATGTGCATTTGAGAATCCAAGAAGGAGCATGAAGTCCATTTGCAGATATACACGTTCAGGTGAATAAACATGTACATTTGATGACGTAGTGTCTTTGACCATGTTCTCTGGAAACAGGCAGATACTGAGACTCGCATGCAGAAGGTTAACCAGGGAGTACTCTTGAGAGTTAAAGCCATAAGAGAGTGAAGATGGTGGAACTGGGCAGTGGGAGCAGCTAACTCTCACCGGATATGCTTGTTTTACTAATAAAGGAACCGGTTCCATGTCAAAAGGCTAGTTAGTGACAAAGCCATATCAAGAAAAAGGTTCCAATATAATTTCCTTTCAGGTTACCACGATTCTTAATTTTAAAATCTTTGACTATCCATTATAATCCTGCCTGTACTGGAATCACTTGAAGGATACAGAGAAAACTCATGGATCTTACCTCTGCATGGCTTACAATCTTGAGATCATCTGTTTTAAAATGTGTTCCATTGTTACTGAAAACATTATCCTAAGAATAAACCTTTGCATTATTTGTATTAGCTGTTTTATGACAATCTAATGTGAAACTCTGACCTCTTTTTCCCTGTAGAAATGTGCCCATCTTCCCATATTTTAATTATAAAGCCGATTTCAGTCATGTTCTCCTTTCTAGCTATCACCTGAATCTATCTCAAATAACTATGCCTCATGAGTGAGAGGTCTGTGCTTCTTCAGAATTAATCATACCCAATTCAGGCTCAAGTACACTCTCCCCATTCTTTGAACCTTCCTCTGTCCTTATTTAATATATTTGCAAGCCGATATTTCATTTCCCCTTGTATGCCAGATTATTTGTTGTAGTGCCATAAATTGCTCTTTTTAGAGATAATTTCTGTCAACATTACATAGGTCCTCCTGTTCCCTCCGCCCCACTGGAGATAACTGAAAGCCTCTAATCACAGGAGGTAGACACTGCAGCTGCCAGTCCTAGGGAAAGTAACCAAAAGAGCGGAGCATCCTACCCACTGTGTTGGAACGTTCTGACGTAGCACAGCAAGCCTGGCCACTGAAGCCACCCCTGTCCATATGGTGTTTCCCCGTGTCTACTTTTTTCTCTCACTGGTTTTCATGATTTATGACAAAGGTGACAAAGACAGTGACAATGATGATAACCCTATCTATCAAGCACCGACTGTGTCAAATACTTGTACAAATACCATTTTATTTTTATTTTGATCTACAAAAGGGGTGTAATATATTCAAAGTGTTGCAAACATGGCCAAGTACATACCCTACCATGTTTTTACATGATTCTCATCTTCAGAAAATAACCGTCTACCCATGCTGGCCCCCTATCTTATGCCTTCATGGAATCTTCAAAAGATATTGCCATGTTACTGGTGGAAATGTTACACAACTCCCATGTTTATTTTTCTTACAATCGTTCCACATGTTTTTTGGAATTTTTTAAATAAATGAAATTTGGTAGAACTTCTGTCTTCTTCTTTATAGCAAATAAACATAGAAATAAAAAATGGAAGGCTAAAACCCAGCATAAAACACCCTTAAAACAAATGCATCTCTCTCTCTCTCTCTGTCTCTCTCTCTCTCCAATTCTCCCTGAAAGCACCCATTACAGAACCCCAATGGAAAAGAAAATCCTCATGCTGCTCTGCTCTGCCCTTAAAGCCTCTCAGCACAAGCTGGTATAAAAAAAAAATCACACAAATCTAACCCCAGAGCATTAATGGGTGAGACATGTTCTTCTTTGTTTGTTGTTTTGACGGAGAGAAGGAAGAAAGAAATAATGATTTCTGTCTTTGAAAAATATAAAATTCCTTTTAATCATCTCTGGCTTATCCTCAAGCTTCCCTCCTCCAAGAACTGCCATTCCCCCCCCCCACCCCCCGTTTTCCCTTAACACATTTCTCTTCATAGTTACTTCTAATAAAAGTGATCCTTTCTCTTCTCTCTCACTCATCTTTCCAAACTGTCCCCTAAATCCTCTTGTCTTGTAGAACCACTTCGTATAATAAAACAAACAAATCTAGCAGTTTCAGGAAGAAAGGGGAAAGAAAAACAACTGGCAACTATCCAACAGATAGCATCTTGTTCCATGCAAGATAGGTTCGAAGGAAGGGTTGATGAAGAGGGTGTGGGGGGGGTGTGGCTGGGGTTGCTAGCAGAGCTGAGTTCACCCCTCCAAATCAACTGGGTGAACTTTTTTTTTTTTTTAAGCTTGCCTTACTCCCATGACTCTCTTCAACTTCTTGCTGGAGAACTCACCCTGGGTATCCTACCAGAATCCCCCAACTGTTACATTAGTAAAAAGAACCCTGGGATATTTGCATCTTGGCAAGTTGTTTGAGAAATCTCATCATCAGATTGTCCAGGACTCTAACCTTAGGGTCTTCTCACCTCCTCCATCCACATGGTTCTAACTGAAGGCTGGCAAACTCTTTCCCATCACTATCTCCAACATCAAAATATTGGCTTAAATCCCTCATCATCTTTTATCTGCATTTCTACAACAGCTGTTTAAATAGTTTCAACTTGCTACCATCAGAAACCTCTTCCCTTTTCCTTCCTTACTTTCTCTGATTTGGAAAACTTTTCTTTCTTTCTTTCTTTCTTTCTTTCTTTCTTTCTTTCTTTCTTTCTTTTTTCTTTCTTTCTTTCTTTCTTTCTTTCTTTCTTTTCTTTCTTTCTTTCTTTTTCTTTCTTTCTTTCTTTCTTTCTTTCTTTCTTTCTTTCTTTCTTTTTCTTTTTCTTTTTTTTGACTTTTTGTTAATGGAAAATTTCAAACCTATGGAAAGGTAATGAAAATAATAAAATAAATTCATGTGTCCATCAGCCACTTTCAACAGTTCCTAACTCATGACCAACTTATTTTCAACTATTTCCCATCCTTGATTATATTAAAGCAAATCCCAAGCATTATAGCATTTCAACTCTAAAGGATACAGGAAAGGAACTATTAAAAAAACTAATTATGAAACATTATCATACTTAAAAGCAAATTGCACTTTCTTAGCAATAAGAAAGAATTTATTTCTTAGCAATAAATCCAGCAGTGTTTATAATTCTCTGATTGTTGTGTACATTTTTATTTGACAGTTTGAATCAGGGTCTAAATAGAGACCATCAATTACAATTTTTTCTATGTCTTTTAAGCCTATTTTAGTCAATGGGTGTCTGCTCATCCTTTCCTTACTTTCATTATAATTGTAGTTAGTCGAAGAAAATGAGGTGCTTGTTCTGTCTAGGTTTTTCTGATTGAATTTCAATGATATTATTTAACATGTTTGTTTGCTATGCATTTCCTTTAAATTGGTGGTCAGATCTAGTGGTTTGATCTATTTTGGATTCTATATTTTAGGCAAGAAAATTTCATAGTTTGTCTCACAAACTTGCATTAAGAGGTACATAAGAATGACTCATCTCTTTTTCTTGTTATCAGCCTTTGCCAAGATCAATGAGGTATGATAAGCAAAATGTTGATATTTTATCATTTCTTCTTGGTTTATTAGCTAGAAATTGTCTATAAAAGAGTCAGTTTCCTCATTAATTATTTGGTTACCCTAAACTAATGTTTCACCTTATACTGAAAGTACTTCACAATCCATCTCTGACCTATCTCATCAGGTTCAACTTCTCCTCCCCATCACACATGTATTTTCCCCAACAGTGTGATAGTTTATAAGAGATGTGTCTTAAGATAATTGTTTTTCTATTCCCAGCATTAATAACTAGTGGTATGTATTGGGCAATTAAGAAATGTTTGGGGATCCCTGGGTGGCACAGCGGTTTGGCGCCTGCCTTTGGCCCAGGGCGTGATCCTGGAGACCCAGGATCGAATCCCACATCGGGCTCCCGGTGCATGGAGCCTGCTTCTCCCTCTGCCTGTGTCTCTGCCTCTCTCTCTCTCTCTGTATCTGTCATAAATAAATAAAATATTTAAAAAAAAATGTTTGCTGAATGGGAGAATGAATGAGAATTCCCTATATAAGTAACTGATCCCATAATACTTGTATTTATACATGATTTTGAACACATTCAGACTTTCTGATGCTCATACTTAATGTCAGAAAGGATTCTTTTCAACGTGAATACAATAATGCACTGACAAGTCATATTAACTTCTAATACAACATTAGCAGTGAATTAAATGAAGACATCCTAAATTATACCATTCAGGAGATAAATGTTATTCTAGAATAGATTTGGCACCATGCACTCTTAGCAATATGAAGTCATCAGTTCTCAAGGATTTTATTTCCTATCACCTGCAGTAAGTAGACCATCACTCTAAGCAGAGTCAGGTAACATTAGCATTTCAAAGAGAACCCTAAGCAAACCTCCTTCAAATATAATGAGAAGATTTCATTCAGAGGAATAGCTTTTACCACCCTTCATTCTCAAAACACTCTCCCCTTGCCTTAGAAGACACCATACCCATAGGTTCTCTTCTACAAATGTCACTTTCATCCATTGTGTATCTGATCATCCTTTCTGTGTGGTCTTTAAGTAAAAGAGTTCCTCAAAGTTCTGAACCAAACATGCTTCACTTCCATATTTACACCCTAGGCAATGCCATCTGATTATCTAACAACTATTTCTTGCCCATAACTTTCTTCTGAGTTTTAAATGAACTGTGTAACTGCCTACATCTCTGCTTAGAAGTCTCAAAGGCTGTTCACACTGAACATCATCATCTTACTTCTGCAACTTGCTGTCCTTCTACTGTAGAGAATCTCATAGAAAAGTACAACCACCACACAGACAGAGAAACCATAGTCCTAGCCACGACCTCTCCCTCTTCAGATGCTTCATATCCAATCAAGGGCCAGTCTTTTTTTTTTTTTTTTTTTTTTGCCAGTTTTACATACTAAATACTCCTTGAATGAAACTATTTTTCTTTATTTCCACATTAACCATACTAGTCCAGGTCATTAGAGAGTTTTTCCTGCCCTCTGGTCAGTATGAACCAATGGCCTCCCTGCAAATACCTGCTCTTAATCAATCTAGAATAATTCCTCTTGAGGCTTTCTATGCTCTGAGGATAAAGAAGAAAATCATTAACATTTCCTTAAAGCTTTGCATGATCTGGATATTTTTCTTTCCACTCTACCATTTCACTCTATTCACATTTGGTTTCATTTATGAAGTATACCATATTTGTTAGGGAAAGGATGTCTTTTGCATAAAGACTGTTCTCTCAATCTGAGATACATGGCTATCCCCTTCTACTTTATCTAATTTATCATCCCAGAGTGGTTCAAATATATTGCCTTTAATAAACACTGTGACACACACTACACTCCCTGCCCCCTCCCAACCAATACTAGGCAAGGACTCCTTGTTATAATATCCTATACAGCCCTATACTTCTTGATAGCACTTATTACAATCACAATTAAATAATTAATTGTGTTTTAAGTTGAGAGGGATCTTTTAAAATATTGGCCTCCCCAAATAAAAAGTAAACTGTATGAAACCTAGGTGGCTAGAGCTTTGTCAATCTCAGTCACTGTTACATTAGTCCCTGATATACATAATACACAATAAATAAATATTTGTTGAATAAAGAAAGGAATCGATCAATCAATCAGTCAATCAAAATGACACAAGGGACTTTCACTTCGTAATTTGCCTCCTAGAGCTTCAGGACTTTTCATGTCTGGGCCAGAGTGAGATCTTCTTAAAGTGTACATATGAATCTTCGTAAACAATAAACAGTGCCTGCATTCTTGATTTTATCCAATATAATTTTATTCAACTACCTTTATAAAGTATTCTTTAATAAGTAGCAGTTTATTCAATCAATATACTTTTACTAGGTGTCAATTACGAATACTCTGCTAAAAGCTGTACACTCCTTTGAAATTCTGAATTGCTATTAGAGATCATTTATCTCTTTGTTGCTCGCTGACATGGTATCTGCCACATAGAGGCTGCTAATATATTTTAATTCTTTTATTATATTTAGTAGTAATGAAGTTACTTTGGGAAATACAGTTGGTAAGATTGGACAGATTATAATAGGCTTTATGTCCAAGCCAGCCTTGACCCACAGCATGGAAAAGGAGCCTCCATTATAAGTCAGTTTCCATACTATGCAGTTTGTATTGCAGTGAAATTCTATTGATGGGAAATTATGATCAAGGTACTTGACTATGGATGGATACAGACAAAAACATCACTTAAATTGGAGCCTAATACTGACGTTTGCAGAAGACTACTGTGCAATATTCCATAGTTCTCTTTGAGAACATATTAACAGAATTGTTTGTAAATATACAGTCTTTGATAAATTGCATAAAAAGCACCTAGGTGGCTCAGTTAGTTGAGCAGCTGACTCTTGGTTTCAGCTCAGCTCATGATCTCATGGTTTGTGAAATGGAGCCCTTCATTGGGCTCCCTGCTCAGTGGGGAGCCCGCTTCTACCTCTCCCTCTGCTGCTCCCCCTGCTTGTGCTCTCTCTCTCTCTCTCTGTCAAATAAATTAGATGAAATCTTAAAATTAAAAAAAAAAATACTGTTGTGGATTTGTTTTTCCTCTTATTTTTGTCAGATTTTGCTTTGTATATTTAAAGGCTATGATATTAAATGTATATAATTTAGGTTTATTATTTCTTCCTGATGAATTCACCCAATATTACATCATGCCTGTTTTTGTTTTTACTGCTATCTCTTCATTAAGGTTTACTTTGACTAATATTTTAACTGATTCTTTTTTGATTAGTATATATATGGTGTATCTTTTTAGTATTTTTTGCTTTCAAATTTTACGCATCTTGGCATTTAAGGTGAGTCTCCTACAAGCAGCATATAGTTGGATTTTGTTGTTCAATCCAATCTAGCGATATTTATCTTTTATTTATTTTTTTAAAAGATTTATTTTTGGGATGCTTGGGTGGCTCAGTGGTTGAGCCTTTACACCTTTAACCATTCCAAGTAATTGGGTTGTTCATATCTTAATGCAAACCATACTGATTTAGCCATGTGGAATTTAGGATATTATACATAAAAGATCAGGTCAACATGCAAATAAACAGTTCAACTTCTTCTTTTCCAATGTGTATATGTCTAAGTAGGCTCCAATTTTGAGGCTTGAACTCATGATTCTGAAATCAAGAGTTGTGTACTCAACAGACTGAGCCAGCCAGATGCTCCTCATCACATATTTACCTATCTATGCATTTTATTATTTGATATATGTCTAAATTAGTTGCAGCCCCTACTATGCTGCTTGCTAAATACCTCAGGATGCACACCATTAACTAGAGTTCAATATGTAATCACTGTTATTTTATGTTAAGGTTAACTGTACCTTCAAAGAAATGTACAAATCTTGAGTGTATCATTCAGTGAGGTCTGCTGGGGGTCCAGTGGTATTTCACTGTTGATGTTGAGCACTTTTCAATGTGCTAATTTGTGTATCTTCTTTGTAAAGTATCTGTTAAACTATTTTGCATGTATTTAAAATGATTGCTTACCTTTTTATTATTGAATTATAGAAGTTCTTCTGATATCTTGGATACCAGCCGTTTATCAGGTATCTGCATTGGAAATATTTTTTCCAAGTCTGAACAGCCTAATTCATTCATTTGATGGTATCTTTTGATAAGAGGAACTTTAAATTTTGATAAAGTCTAATTAATCATTTTTTCCTTATGTTATTACATGCTCTATCCTAAGAAAAATTTATCTCCATTTCCTAAAGATATTCACCTGTGTCTTCTATTAAAAGTTTTATATTGTAAACTTTTCCATTTAGATCTATGAGCCATCTCAAATTAATTTTTGGTATGATCTAAGGTACTCTCAGGTTCATTTTTTTTCAATATGGATACCTAATTATTGCAACATCATTATTTAAAAAGATATCCTTTTCTGTATTTAATTTCTTTGAATGTTTGATTGAAAGTCAAATGTAGGGATACCTGGGTGGCTCAATGGTTGAGCATCTTCCTTCGGCTCAGGGTGTGATCCTGGAGTCCTGGGATAGAGTCCTGCATCAGGCTCCCTACATGGAGCCTGCTTCTTCCTCTGCTTAAATCTCTGCCTCTCTGTGTGTCTCTCATGAATAAATAAATAAAATCTTAAAAAAAAAACAAAAAGAAAGGCAAATGTCCATCTATTTCTGGGGTCCCTATTCTGCTCCATTGATTTATTTGTTAATATTAATCCAAATTACACATTGTCATGATTACTATAGATTTATACTAAGTCTTAAAATCAAATAGTGTGGGTTCTTCGACTTCATTTTTCCTTTTCAAGATTCCTTTTGATATTCTAGCATCCCTATCAATTTTAGAATCACCTTGTCAATTCCTAAAAGAAAGAGCCTGGTGACATTATGAATAAGGTTTTGCTTCCTTACTCACAGTCCAGCATTGGTTCTCCTTGTTAAAGTTATCTATCATACACCTCTTCAAATTCCTCTCTGTTTTCAGAACAATGTTCAGCACTAGCCCATTTCTAAAATCCAGTGTGAATACACAAAGTCCTGTCTTCCAGCACACTATAGCCTTAATAGGCAGCTTAATATAAATCTTTTAGTTACTTGTCCAAACTTTTGATAGTTCATCCTTCCTTTACACCTTCACCCATTCCAAGTAATTGGGTTGTTCATATCTTTATGCAAACCATACTGATTTAGCCATATGGAATTTAGGATATTATATATAAAAGATCATGTCAACATGCAAATAGTTCAACTTCTTCTCTAATGTGGCTACCTTCTTTTTTTTCTTGCCTAATTTCTCTGGCCAGGATTTCCAGTACTATATTGATTATAAATAGTAAGAATAGGTATCACTGTCTTATTCCTGATCTTAGCAGAAAAGCTTTCAGTTTTTTTATCATTCAGTTAGCTGTCGGTTTATCATATATATAGCCTTTATTATGTTGACTTACATTCCTTCTGTACCTAATTTGTTAAGAGTTTTATTATAAAAGGATATTAAAAATTTGTCAAATGCTTTTCCTGCATCTATTTTTATCCTTCATTTTGTTCATGTGATGTATCACATTTATTGATTTGCATATGCTGAAGTTTCATCCTTACATCTTAGGGATAAATCCTACTCAATTATGATATATGATCCTTTTAATGTATTGTGGAATTTTTTTGCTAGTATTTTGTTGGGGATTTTTGCATGTATGTTCATCAGGGATATTGACCTGTAATTTTCTTTTCTTGCCGTATCCTTATCTGGCACTGGTATGAGTGTAATGCTGGCCAATTTCCTATTTCTTCATAACTCAGTCTTGGTAGGTTGCATGTTTCTAGGAATTTATCCATGTTTTCTAGGTTATTCAATTTGTTGTCATGTAATTATAGTTATTAATCTCCTGTGATCCTTTATATTTCTGTGGTATCAACTATAATGTGTTCTCTTTTATTTATAATTTTATTTATTTGAGTTCTCTTTTTTCTGGGTCAGTTTAAAATGCTAAGGATTTGTCAGTTTTCTTTTCAAAAACCAATTATTAGTTTCATTGATCTTGTCTATTATGTGTTTAATCACTATTTCTGCTCTAATGTTTATGATTCCTCTCCTGCCAACTGCAGGCTTAATTTGCTCTTCTTTTTCTAGCTCTGTGAGATGCAGAGTTAGGTTATTACTAGAGATCTTTCTTTTTTCTTATGTGGGTTTTTATTGTCTAAGCTTCCTTCTAGAGCTGCTTTTCTCATATCCCATGAGTTTTGATATGTTGCATTTCCATTTTTGTTTCAAGATGCTTTTTGATTTCTCTTTTGATGTCTTCTTTTACTCGTTGGTTGTTTTAGGAGTGTGTTGTTTCATTTCTACATATTGGTATTTTCCAATTTTCCCCTCGGCTATTGATTTTTTATACCTTTGTTGTCAAAAAAGATATTTGATATGATTTCAGCCTTCTTAATTTCATTAAGACCTGTTTTATGGTCCAACATATGATCTATCCTGAAGAATACTTCATATGTGCTTGAAAAGATTGTGTATTTTGTGGCTTTTGGATGGAATGACAAGCATATGTCTACATTTGGACTACAGTGTTCTTAAAATCCATTATTTCCATGCTGATTTTCTGTCCAGATGATCTATCCACTGCTGAGTGTAAGGGTATTAAAGTTACTATTACTGTATTGCTGTCTATTTCTCCCTTCACTTTTTTAAAATTTTAGGTGCTCCAATGTTTGGGGTATATATATTTACATTTATTCCTTTCCCAGCATTACTGAGATATAATTAACATAGAATATTGTGTAAGTTTAAGGTGTATGACATGATGATGTATGTATGTTTGTTTTGCAAAACAACATCCACGATAAGGTTAGTTAATATATTCAACATCTCAAATAATTGCAACTATTTGTGTGTATGTGTTAAGAAATTTTAAGTTTTATTCTCTTGTATCAACTTTCAAATATACAATATAGTATTGTCAACTATAGTCACCGTGCTATATATTACCTCCCCATAACTTTTTAATCTTATAAAAGTTTGTATTTGTTTATTTGAGAGAGATAAAGAAAGGGAGAGCATGATCAGGGTGCAGGGCAGAGGGAGGCACTCCCTACTAAGCAGGGATCTCAGGACCCCAGGATTATGACATGAGCCAAAAGCAGATGCTTAATTGATGGAGATACTCGGGTGCTCCTTTATTTAAATTTTAAGTAATTATTTAGGGCACCTGGGTGGCTCAGAGGTTGAGCGTCTGCTTTTGGCTCAGGCTGTGATCCTGAATCTTGGGATCAAGCCCTGCATCGGGCTCCCCACAGGAAGCCTGCTTCCCCCTCTGCCTATGTCTCTGTCCCTCTCTTTCTGTCTTTCATGAATAAATAAATAAAATATTTAAAAAAATAATAAAGTAATTATTAATAGATACAGACTTATTACTGTCATTTCATTCATTGTTTTCTGTTTTGTAGTCCCTTTGTTTCTTTTTTCCTCTAGTGCTATTTACTTTATGGTTTGCTTTTTTTTTTTTTTTGAAGTGGTATGCTGTTTCTTTTTTCTTTATCTTTTGTGTATCTACTAGAAGTTTCTTCTCTGAAGTTATAAGATGAAGCTTATATAAAACATTTCATTGTTAAAAACAGGTTATAGCAACTTAATTTCAATAACATACAAAAATTTTACTTTTTTCTCCCCTCTGCCATATTTTATGCTATTGATGTCACATCTTAGGTCTTTTTATACTGTGTATCCCTTAATTAGTTACTGTGGTTGTGGTTATTTTTAGTTCTTTTGTTTTTTCACTTTAAACTAGAGTTAAGGGTGATTTACATACTACCATTTCAATATCTAAGCATTCTGAATTTACCTATATATTTACTTTAGCAGTGAGTTTAATACTTTCATGTTTTCATGTTGGACTTACAATTTTTGTCTTTTAACTTGAAGAGTTCTCTTTAGCATTTTCTTTAAGGCAGGTCTTGTGGTGATGAACTCCCACAGCTTATGTTTGTTTAGGAATGTCTTTATTTCTCCTTTATTTTGGAAGGACAGTTTTACTGAATGTGGTATTCTTGGTTGGCAGGTTTTCTTTTTCTTTGAGCACTTTAAATATATCATTGTACTTCCTCTTGCTTTCTTTTATGAATGTTTGCACAATATAATTTTTCTATTCCTGTACTTCCAATCTGTCAGTATTGTTTTATTTGAAGTAACTTTCTTGTACACAACAGATAGTCAAGTCATATATTTTAATCCACTCTGAGAATCTCTGTCTTTTAATTGGTACATTTAAACCACTTATATATAATAAACTTATTGGCATATTAAAGTTTAAGTTTTGATTTTGTTTTGTTAGTTGTTTGTATTTTTCATCTTTTTTCCAGGCTTTCTGTGGATTATATGAACATTTTTTGGAATTGCATTTTGATTTATCTGTGGTGTTTTTAAGTGCACTTCCTTGTATAGTTTTTTTCACTAGTTGCTGTAGATATTTTATTACATATACATAATGTATCACAGCCTACTGGTATATTCATTTTAACAATACACTGATCTTTCCTCTCTTCCTTCTATTCTACTATTGAGAACATCCATTCATTTTTAAAATTTTAGTTATTATATTTGTCAGTTCTAAAATTTCCATGATTCTCTTTATTTCTTCAATTTTTTTGCTATAGTTTTTATTTCTTTCCTGATCCTATTTTTTCATTTGTTTCAAGTGTGTTTGTAATTGTTCATTGATGCACTTTTATGATAGCTGCTTTCAACTTTTTGTCAAATAATTCTAATATAAATACCTGTCATCTCAATGTTGGCATCTCTTGATTTTATTTTATTCATTAAATTTGATTTTTCCCTGTTTCTTGGTATGACAAGTGGATTTTGACTGAAACATGAACATTTTGGTTATTATATTTGAGATTCTGGATCTTATTTAAATCTTCTGGTTTAACTAGCTTTCTCTGACACTGTTCCAACAAGGAAAGGGTAAGGTGCTCCCTTACTATTCCCAGCTGGATATAGAAGTCCATGCTCCCTCTTGGCTTCTGCTGAAAATGAAGTGGGGGGGGGCTCATTATTACTGCTGGGTTGAGAACTGAAGTTCCACCTACTGTTTAGGCCATTCTCCTGATTCTTTCCCTGCTGGGAGGTATATGAGTGCTTCATTACTGCTCTCCTTGTGGCCTCCACTGACACAACATAGGGTACAGCCCGATTACCACTGGGTGGTAGTAAAAGTCCTGATTCTCCACTAGACCTCTTCTGTCTAGTGGAGGAGGGGAAAGAAGGAAAAAGAAGGAGAAGAAGGCCATCTTAGTACTACTTAGTAGGGTGGAAGTCCAAGCCTCTTATATGTTCCCACTGAGACTGCAAGGGAGATGGATCTCATTATTGCCTGATGAGAATGTGAAGTCCATCTACTTGGCCTTCTCTCTGACTCTCTGGAAAGACGGTTGAAGTACTTCAGTATCACCTGACAAACATAGAAGTCTGGGCTCCCTACTCAGCACTCTTTCTATCATAGGTCAGGAAGAGGACTAAAGCTTTTTCTCTTGTGTTTGACTATTTTAGAATACATATTGTTTAGTTTTTTGTCTTGCTTGGCTACCACTTTCTTGGCTCTTTAGCTTGAGAGAGTATTTTTTATTGGGGCTCTTCTCATCTGTACCCTGTGGCATTTGGTGTTGCCAGATTATTCAGCACCAAATTTAGGAACAAAAAGAAAATCCAAGGAACTAACCACCATGATGTTCCTTGGGTTCCAAGATACCTTATGATGCTCTTATATAAATCTCCAAGGCTTTTGTTCAACTTTGTGGGAAGAATAGGGAAAGGTATGTCTACTCCCTCTTCCTAGAAGCAGAAGACACAATTCTTAGGTTTTTAAATAAAACTGCTCCTCTTCTGAAATTTATTTCTTAATTTTTACATATTTTTGTTTATAAAGGTAACAGAAATTTAATGTTTAAGTCAACTTTCTCTTAGGTAATCCCTAACATATAGGAAAGTCATGTTAAAAATTGTATTTTCCTGAAGACTTGCTTCTCTTAGTGTTCTGGTCTAGTATTACATTTAGTTTGAAGTAATTCTATTGTCCACAGATATCTTATCTAATCATTACATCCATGCGGAATATCTTGTGTTTGAGATCATATTCCTTTTAGTGGTTTACACATCACTTTGTCATAACACATACACAGGCATACATACAATCTAGAAAAATATATAGAAAAAAGGGTCTCAAACCAATTATATTATATTTATACACATATGAAAAAAAGTCAAATAACCAATCTCAATTTTCACATTAAGAAACAAAAAACAAGAACAATTTTAACTCTAGCAGAAGAGGCAGCCTGGGTGGCTCAGCAGTTTAGCACCGCCTTCAGCCCAGGGCATGATCCTGGAGACATGGGATCGAGTCCCACATCTGGCTCCCTGCATGGAGCCTGCTTCACCCTCTGCTTATGTCTCTGCCTGTGTCTCTGCCTCTCTCTCTCTCTCTCTGTGTCTCTCATGAATAAATAAATAGATTCTTAAAAAAAAAAAAAAACCTTAGCAGAAGAAAGAATATGTAATAAACTTTAAAAAGAAGTCTATATAGCTTTAATAGTTAATTATACTAATAACTTAAGGAAATATGCCATCACTTCTTTAAGAAAGAATGCCACAATCAAAAATAAAAATAAAAAACTTCGTAATATTGAAGAGAAGGGAATATATCTTAAATAATTCTATGAGACAAACACTGCTTAATACTCAAACTCTAGCATTCTTGAGTTAGACAACAATTTCTCAAATACAACAACAAAATCATGAACTATGTAAGTAAAAAAGCATAAATTGGACTATATCAAAATTATGAACTTCTACCTTCTAAAGGCAATGTAAAGATAATAAAAAGATTAGCCACAGACTGGGAAAAAATATTTGCAAATCATATATTTGATAAAGGACATGTATTCAGAATATATAAAGAACTGTCAAAAAAAAAAAAAAGAACTGTCAAAACTTAATAGTAAGAAAATATATTCCAATAAAAATGAGCAAAATATTTGAATGAACACTTCACCAATAAGACATAAATATGCCAAATAAGCACATGAAAAAAATGTTGAATGTCATTAGTCATTCAAATTAAAACCACAATGAAATACCACTATATACCTATCAGAATAGATAAAATTTAAAAGAATGTACCATAAGAAGTTTTGGTGAGAAATGAAGGACTAGAACTTTCATACAACTGCTGGTGGAAATTTAAAATGGAACAACCATTTGGAAAAGCAGCTTGCTAATTTCTTTAAAAGTTAATCATTTACTTCCATAGGATTCAATCATTCTACTGCTAGGTATTTACCTTAGAGAGATGACAATATATATCCACACAAAGATTTATATATGAATGTTCATACCCTCTCCAAAAATTGGAAATAATCTAGTGCCCATCAACAGATGAATGGATAAAGAAGGACAAACTACATATGTCCACTCTATGGGATTCTATACAGTAATAAGATAGAATGAACTATTGTTACTTGTTACAATATGAATAAATATTAAAATAATTTTGCCAAGTAAAATAAGCCACACAAAACAAGTGTAATACTATTATTTGATTTATATAACATTTTTTAGTTTAAAAAAATTTAAATCAGTGTTTATTTTATGAAAAGACATGGTTTAGCTGAAGGAAAGCTTACAAAGAAGCAAAATAAAGATGCTCATTATCTTGATTTTTTCATAGATGTATACATATGTCAAAATTTATCAATTTGAATGCTTTCAATTATACAGTATTTACATTATATTTCAGTAAGTTGCTAAAAAATAAAAGCAAGACAGATAATAATAAAATACGGCAATAGATTTGGTCATATTGAGAAATTTTGAAAGCTTGGACTGAATTGATAGACCACTAAATAAGGAAAATATGAAGTAATGACTAACTGTAGGTAAAACATTTGATCAAGAAAGGAAATGAAATTCTGGTATATGCCACACGTTTCTGTTATGAACAATATTTATGTAATCATAATAAGATGTTAACAATAAATATTGATCTATCAAATTATCAGATAGCTATATTGAAAGAATGGGGAGATAAAAGTTTAAGAGTTTGGTGTTATAGATGAGATAAAATATACTCTTGCATAATGAATATAAACTTCATAAATCAAGAAATAGCAGTATAGCCATGCTATTTAAATTGATGGACATAAATGCCAGAAGAGATAGCCTCAATATTTGTAGGTATTTATGTCTAGGTTTGAAGAAGACAGAAGTCTACTTTTTTATGATTAATTTTGAAATGTTATTTGAATTTTTTAACCTATGTACTAGCATTATTTTTATAAAAAAAAACTTAATTACTGAAAACCCTGGAAAAGTTTGTATTTCATTATAAAAAATAATTTCACCAAACACTATTAAAATTAAAATGTTCAGTGCATAAGAAGAGAAAATGTTCAGTAAAGACCTATATTGAATAATTCAATCCCTAAGTGTTCTGGATAACTGAAATTTTCCTACATTGCTTTGATTTTGCATTTAATATATTTTAACACTTCAAAGGAATGTTCTCAAATTTCTAATTCATTACAAAGGTTTATAGAGTACTTAAGATCTTCAGAGCACTAAAGAAATACAAAATAATGTCTATTTATGCTAATGTATATAGTTTCTCGAGTCACAGTAGGGAAATAGGATATTTGAGAATTAGTTGGTATAGCACGACTACCAAAATATTCATCTGAGTTCAACTTTTTAGATCTCTTATTGATATCACAGACATATGATTCCTATATTTTTTGTTAAACATGTATGTCAACAGAAATTTTTCTACATTTTAAGTTTATTTTTTTCTAGCTATACCACACATGAGAAATAGAAGAAAGAATGGAACTGATAATATCTAGAAAAGATAACAGAACCACTACAACTCAATAGATAATATGGAATTGAGAAATAAATCTGATTTTTAAAAGCAAGTAAATTTAAAAAATATAACAGACTTATTGATCTGCTACAACAGCACAGCTGAGAGCTTGGATATTTATTATGAAAACATTTTGTAGACAGGACATTTTAACTACAGACTTAGCAAGGGTGTACAATGTAATTAAGTAGAAATTTAATAAATTAAGCAACAAATTAGTTCATGTAATGACACAACATATGCTTCTTTTAAGTTAATTCTCTGTGCTAAATTTTTATTTGTGTATACTTTCTAGTTCTTTTTCCCATTATCCATGGTGCCTCAGTTTGAGTCCAGACTTATTTGCACAATATTAGTCATAATTTTCCCAATACAATGTTTTTTCCAACTTTTCTCAAAGGTCAGCAAACATTAATTACTTAGCAAATAAAGTAATTCAGCAGTATTCCAAATGTTCCCAAAGTAAATATATTAGTTTTGTTACGGATTTTAGGCTTAAACTTTATTTTTGGAGCTTGCATTGAATGGCATCAGAAAAATAAATGTGTCTATGGATAAATATTTATACTCAAACTGTCAGTTTCCTAGAGCTGCATGTTGCTCTGGCTATTGACAACCAAGATATGTCCAGAGCTATATTTGTTTCAGTTCAATTTATTGAATTTTTAGGCTGAGCTCTTTGTTGAGATGACTGTACATAACTCAAACAATTTCATAGAATTGAAGGGCTTCATGGGGTCCCTGGGTTGCTCAGTCAGGTAAGCATTCCACTCTTGCTTTTGGCTCAGGTGATGATGTCATGGGTCCTGCGATCAAGCCCCTCATCATCCCTGTACTCAGCTGGGAGTCTACTTAAAGAATCTTTCCCTCTGCTTCTCCCCAACTTGTGTGAGTGAGAATGCACATGCATTTTTTCTCTCTCTCTCTCAAATAAATAAATAAATCTTTAAAAAGATAATTTAAGGGCTTGAAGGAAACCTGAAGGTCACTGAACCCAGCTACTGTGAAAATAGTGTCACATTACTTCAGAATATTAATACATAAGTACAAGTCCCTCTCTTTGTTGCTAAACTCAACATATACTTATCAGTATTGGACTTGCTTGAACACTCAGTAAGGCCAGTCACTATTGCCCCTCCCACTCCTCTTTCAAAGTATGAAAATGGCCCTCAAGACCCTTGGTTACTTCTCTAGTTTCATCTTTTCCTACTAAATCACCTTTTTGTGGTTCTAGGAAAAAATGAATGCATCTTGCTCAAGGATGCCTTCAAAGTGTTCCCTCCTGCTTGAACTCTAGCTATCACAGGTTGGCTTCCCTCACTGGAAGGGAAGGGAAGGGAAGGGAAGGGAAGGGAAGGGAAGGGAAGGGAAGGGAAGGGAAGGGAAAGGAAAGGATCAAATTAGGTAGAAGAAACCAGGTTGCTATACAATCTCTGCAAAGGCCTCAGCCAACACATGGGGAGTTCTAAAATTATGGTGGCCTGAGTTGTCTTCCACTATGGAGAGGGGGCAGGTGTTTATACTTTCACATAGTTCAGTCACTGGATGAATGCTGAACCAAGCAAAGGGACATGATGTTGGGCATGGCATCTCTCCAAATGAAGGACATTTCTTGAGAAGGACAATGGTAAGGGCAGTCAGCTGACAGAACTTCCATGAATCTGGAAGGTGGAACCTACTGATTCATCCAAGTTTCTTCTACAGTCTACCCCCTTTCTTCCCCAGAGACATTTCTTTACATAAACTCCTGATAGACCTCTTTTACTAGGGAAAACTTATAAGGTTAGTAGGATGAAATACAGGTCCCTGCAGGTGTGAACTTGAGGCCACAACTAACACTTGTTCCTCTTCTCTACTAGCTATTCTAGGTTCCCTTCCTCCTCATCTAGCACCTCTCCTAGTCTTGGTGGCTTTCCTGGTAGTAATCTAGACTCAAATTCCTGAAGAATTGGGTCCCTGGTTTCCATAGACATATGTTTCCACGACTACTTTGCTTTTCCATTTATCATCAAAACTGGACAAGAGAATGTCAAGTATTTCCCAAATGGATCACCTTCATGATAAACATATTTCTCCCTGCTCTCATTGTGTAATAGCAGTACTGCTCTTTCCTGATGGCTATAGTCAACCTAGTTATAGTCAACCAATGCTGTTAGGGTAATAACTCTTCTTCTTGCTTATTTTTCTTTGACACAAGGAACAGGAAGTGTGCAGGCACAAACAAGCTACTTAGGGCTTAATGGGCCCTTGCAATCTTCTCAAAGGTAATGCCTCAGGTTAGCCTTTTATCAGTCAATCAATGCTTTCTGGTGAGAATTAAAATGTGATTCAAAATCGTTATACAAAGTATGTTTACTCCTACAAGTCCATGCACAAGCCTTTACACCAGATCTCCTTGTCCTCAATTTCTCAACTTTTTCCTTGCAGGCCAATCAGCCAAGTCATTTGTCACTACCCAGGAGTTTGTATATATTATAACTATGAGCCACTTCTCTTTTCATTCCTCTTAAAGCTCATTGCTGATTGGGGAGTTTAGGGCAGGTATCATTTCTTTGGCTTACCAACATATCAAGCCAATTCATCCATAAACCAAGTCTAGCTTGTTTTTTTCTCAGTCAGCTGGTTACAAGAGACCTCCTGGGGGTTACACATAGGTGTGATCTAAGGGAGAGGTATAGGTACAAGAGAGGGAGATAATATGAGAATCTGAGCCACCAACTTGTGTAACTCCCTGTGCTCTCTAACATTTTTCATGCCCAATCCTGAAAACACAGCTTCCATTTTACATTGGATTGGTGCTAGGCTTGCCAACCTTATCACTTGATGAGTATAACAGAACCCAGTTTATGATAGGAAATTGTGGTTCATGATCACCTGATGACCCATAACCAGGTCCTCCATCTTTATGAGAACCCATTGTCAAAGTGGGAAATAGTATTCAAAGGATGTGTGACTCTTCACTACCAATGGCAAAGTCTTACAACAACATCATAAAGGTGTGCATGGCCCATTAGGACTTGCTATAACTCCACACGGCATCTCTTCTAATAACAAATACCACCAATGTTACATTTTCTTCATCATGTAGCCCAAACATCAGGCCTCTTAAGCTGCAACCTAAAATGCTGCAGAACATTTTCCTGCTCTTGTTCCTACTCAAAGCTGGCAGTTTTTCAGGTCACTTGGGTAGGTTTATAGGAAATATTGTGAACCTCAGAGTTGGATCATCTGCCTCTGTAACCCAAAGAGGCCCACTGGGCATTGTGCTTCCTTCTTCATGGAAGGAGTTGTGACATGCAATGATTTGTCCTTACTTTGGAGAGGATGTCATGAACTATCTCAGATTAATGGATTCCTATATTATTTAACTAATGTGGTAAGCCACTTAAACTTCATAGATTTTATTTGTCACCTTCTAGAGCATATGTATTTTAACAATGCCCCCAACATACTGGTTGCTTCTTGATAATCTGCTTCAATTAACATGCTATCAATATAGGCATAGTGTCATGTCTTCTGACAGTCCAAGACTCTTCAGACTACATGCTGACAATGAGTTAGAGAGTTAATATAGCTGTGAGGCAGGGCTATTAATGTATGGTCCACTCTCCCAAGTGAATGTGAACTATTTCTGATCATTCTTGCTGATAAGATGTAAAAAGAAGCATTAGTCTCATCAAAGGCCACATACCATGTTCCTGAGGCCATGATGATCTGCTCTAGTAAAGGTATCATATCTGGTTAATACTGAGTTTGCAGTACTCCGTTGTTGAGTTTACAGTCCAGTATTATTTTCCAGAGTTCATCTGTTTTTTTAAATGGGCCAGGCTGAAAATTCTAGTACTGGCATCAATCAATCAATCAATCAATCAGAGTAGAATTAACATTCCAAGAGAGAAAATAAAATAGGATCATATAAAATGTTCAACTGAAATCAGAGAAGGCAAGAAAACAGGAAAAAAAAACAAAGAACAAAACAATGAATAGAAAATGGAATCAAACATGGTTGATATTAATGCAACTATATCAATAAGCCCTTTTTATCTTAGTGCTCTGAAAACACCAATTAAAAGATAAGAGATATTTAAAAAAAAAACTCAAGTAATGTTGTCTAGAAGAAATCCATTTTAAGCATGAAGACACAGAAAGATTAAAAGGGGATAGAAAAAAATATACCATACAAACACTAATTAAAAGAAACCTATATTAATCTCAGACAAAGCAGACTTCAGAGCGAGGAAAATAAGAGATAGAAAGGGGCATTATATAATGATAAGAGGGTCAATTCTTTAACACAATTCTTCAATTCTTCATAATGTATATGCTTTTAACAACACAGTATCAAAATACACATGGCAAAAACTAATAGTACCTCAAAGAGAAACATATGAATCAACCATGATAATTAGAGACCTCAACACCCTTCTATCAATAACCTATAGATGTAACAGTTAGAAAGTGAGTAAGGACAGAGTTGGTCTGAACAAAACCATCAATCAAATTGATCTATTTAATATTTACAGAATCCTTCACCCAACAACAGTAGAATACACATTCTTCACAAGTTCACATGGAACATTCACAGAGATAGACCACATTCTGGGCTACGAAATACACTTTAACAACTTTAAAAGACTAAGAATCATATTAAGCATGGTCTCAGTCCTCAATGGAATTCAATTAGAAATCAGTAACAGAAAGATAGCAGGAAAATCCCCAAATAGTTGAATATTACACAACAATGTCCTAAATAACATGTTTCACAGAGGAAGTCTTAAGAGAAATTTTAAAATATTTGAATTAAGCAAAAACTGGAAGCAACCAAGATACCCTTCAGTAGATAAATGGATACACAAACTGGTAAACATCAAGACAAGGAAATATTATTTAGTGATAAAAAGAAATGAGTGGCTATCAAGCCACTAAAAGACATGGAGCCACCTTGAATGGATATGGCAAAATGAAGGAGGAATCTGAAAAGACAACATACTTTCTGAGTCTCAATATATGGTATTCTAGAAAAGGCAAAACACACAAAAAAAATAAAGAGATTGGTAGTTGCCAGGGGATCAGCATGGGGGTGGGGGATGAATAGGTGCCATACTGGGAACTTCAGGGCAGTAAAACCATTCTGTGTGATAATATAATGATGAACACATCACATTATACATTTATAAAAATCCACAGAATTCTGAAATAGAAAGAGTGAACCTTAATGTAACTATTGATTAACCTCAGTTAATAAAAATATTCCAATATTGTTTCATTAATTGTAACAATTGTAGTACACTAGTTAATGCCAGATGTTCACAGTTGTGGAAACTATTGGGAGGGGCAGGTGGGAGAAATACATGGGAATTCTACACATGCTCATTTGTTCTATTAATTTAAAACTGTTCTAAAACACAGTCTATTAATTAAAAAGCAAGGTTTGCTTCTGTTGAGTGTGAAAAAGAAATTAGAGAACCATCAAGAATAAAGGCAAAGAGACCAATTAAAAAGCTATTAATTAAGGTTAAGTTAGAGAACGATGGTGGTGATTTGGAATAAGGTAAGAGTGATGAGGATGGTGTGACATTGAAAAATTTTAAATCATGTGGGAGGGGGACAGGGAGAGAGAGAGAGAGAGAATTTTTAAAAGGTGGGTGGGAAGAGGTGATAGGTAAGAGGAGACAAGTATATCCTTCAAGATTCTGGCTTAGCAAAACAAATCTCCAGCAATTATCAACAAACCATTATTATACTAGAAAGAAATATCCATGGGTATTTTAGATATTCATCCTGCTAAGAATCACCAAATATTGCTAGTAATCTCACTAAAATTGATAGGAACTATTTTTAAATTTTCTATGTAATTTCAAAGGCTTAAGGAAACTTAATATTTTATCATTGATGATGGAAAATTCTTAATACAGAATAGTGTCTAAACCATTTGCCTTTATAGTCAGACCTGTGCAAGCAACATGGATTTGGATCAGTTCTACTTATGCTGGTACAGTAGAATTAACTGTTATTGATCATATTGGCAATTTTGTGAAAATTGGTATTGCTGTTTAGTAATGGTGAGACAGTTACCTGTGATTTCAAGATGGGATGCACATTGTGGGATGCAGCAACATCTCCTTAAGCCTCATGTCTCTTTTGTCTTTGCTCACACTCCTGTTTGTCAAACCTGTGATGAACGGAAGAGAAAAGATTTATTGGAATGTTTTCCTGTCATCTAAGACAAGATATACAGAAATGGATGCTTGAAATACTCATTAATAAGACCTGGGTTGTCAGCATCATATAGCGGTGCAGGTTAAATCCATTATGATTAAGGGCCCTCATCTTAAAGGTAATTTGCACTAAAAGGTAGGCAAATAGCCAACAGCTCATAATCCTACTTGCATTTGAAGGACCTAGAAGAGAGAAGAGATAACATTTTCTTTCAGGTATTTGTGTGTAGGAAATGCCTGATGTATTTCTCTCTCCTGTGTGTGTGTATGTGTGTGTCTCTGTGTGTGTATACACTTATGCCTGTGACAAGATCTCACAGCAGAGATCTCTTTGAGCCCCTATTTTTCACTCAATATGAACTATGATATTTGGTAAGAATGGAGTTACATTTGACCACTATTTTTGGCCTACCGTGAGTAATCCATAGAAACAGAAATAGGGTACATTTTCCTTGATGGCATTTACTTGAAAGTTTTGTTCAAATGATCAAATAAGCCACCTTAGACATTTACTTGGCTCCCTTTAATCCAACACTGATGACTTCATAAAAGAGATTTCCTGTAAAGAATCAAGCCAAATTTATTCATCTTGGTAGTCAGATTTCTCAACCAATTAGGACTTCATTCATCTACATGTAAAGAAAACCCTATTATCATACGGTTTAATTTTGTTCATAGCACACAGTCCAGAGATAGTAGCCCCAGGCTGTCCAGTAGCCTCCTTATGCCCATATGGCCCACACAACCTCCCTGTGTGTCCCACCATCTTTATTACATGGCTTTCCTCTTCCTATTTATTGACTCATGGTTCCAAGAAGGCACATCAGTCTCAAAATCGCATTCTAGGAAACGAAAGTCAAAGGGAGCCTGTTTCTCCCTCTCCCTCTATCTGCCATTTCCCCTGCTTGTGCTCACTCTCTCTCTCTCTCTCTCTGTCAAATAAATAAATAAAATCTTAAAAAAATAGATAAGTCCTGAGGGATGGTCAAGATAATAGGGGCCTGGAAACCATGGCATACAAGAGGGCTCACACTGTTGAAAAAACTGAGAATTTTTGATATGGAGAGGGATAACATGCAGTTGGAAGAAGAGAGAAAAGGAGGGGATATGGTATACGGTAGAGAACCAGAAACAAAATATTCATAAGAAAGGAAGGACTTTTTTTCTCCCCAAGGCAAATAATGGGATTCTACTTAAAACCCTCATTGGTTTCCCATCATATGTTATCCCTACAACCACTGCATGCTCATCTTGTACCACCTGCCTTCATGCCCACCTTTCTCCAGATACACAGGCTTCTGCTGGATCTCTGCCATGCCCATCCATTCCTGGTAATGTTTTTTAGAGAGGACTTTGGTGACCTCTTTCTCTAAAGAAGTATTCTACCTCTGTCAGGCACTAGCTATGCACCACCAGGTTTATTTCCTTCCTTCTCAGTATTATCTTCCACATTTCTTTGTTGACTTGTTTCTTCTTTGCCTTTGCACTAGAACCTATGTTCAATGAGGGCAGAGAACCCTCATTTTTATTCAGAAGTGCAACCCGAAGATCTACAACAACAATGTTTGGTGAATGGAAGCTACCCAATAAATATTTACTGGATTAAGCAATTATACCAGATGTTAGAATTTTGTTCAAAAAATGAAATTACAAGGCAGTAGGTCTTATTTCAAATGAGGAAGAACAGGATAATAATCTGTGAAGGCAAAAATGGCAATTGTCTCTCAAGGAAGTGTTGGAGGCCAGACTAAAAGGTGACCTACTACAGATGCTTTACAAGAAAGCTGGAAAACTAGAAAACTGATCTTAAACATTCTTTCTACAACATGATTGTATAAATTGACTATGCTGTAAGTTTCTTGAGAGGTGGGACTTTGTCTTACTCGTTTTTATACTTTCAGTGAAATAACTGGTTCACATCTATTAAATAAAAGTCATTCTGAACTTAATACTGTCAATCACACACTATCTGCATATGCACGAGGGCCTGGTCAGGACAGAGATGCCATACCAGTAATTTGCACAGAGAATAAAGAACTGTTGACTATCCTGGTTCATCATGATAAAATGTGGTTAACACCTAATGGAGTAGAAGAGAATTGTAAGGTGCATATAAGCAGCAACTGTAGGGAACCTTCCTCTGTGCTTGTCATTGGCAGAACTTAACATTGAGCCACAGGCAAAGAATAAGTGTTTGTTAAATCCAACTCCAGTAGCGCAATGTAGGACAAAGAGGTGTGGGGTTTGGTGCTGAGAAGCAATAAATTAATAACTAGCACACTCCCTTTCAAAAATATTTAAGGCAGCTTTCAAAGGAGCATGTCCTTGAGCAACGTCAAAAAAAACACAGGGGCCGCCTGGGTGGCTCAGCGGTTTAGCGCCGCCTTCGGCCCAGGGCGTGATCCTGGAGACCTGGGATCGAGTCCCACGTCAGGCTCCTTGCAAGGAGCCTGCTTCTCCCTCTGCCTATGTCTCTGCCTCTCTCTCTCTCTCTCTCTCTCTCTGTGTGTGTCTCTATGAATAAATAAATAAAATCTTAAAAAATACATAGATCAGGAGTCACAGACATTTAAGAGTACGAAAATTAAAGTGAAACCAGAGGTTTTATGAATATATCAGACACATGCTTTAATGGCTGACACTTGTTTTGTACACATTATTGAATTTAATTCTTGCAAAATCCTTCCAAGATAGATATTATCCTTAATTTTACAGATGGAGAATCTTCCTGAAAATCATGTCGCTTTTTAAATTGCAAGGCCAAAAATGGTTACACACCAAAGTTTATCATTTCCATTATATCAAACTACCTCCTTGGGATGTGTGAGTTGAGATAGGATTAAGAATAAACACATTCAGAATGGAAAGTGCTGTCTTTGCTCTTTATTTTTTTCCTTTTTATTGCTCCGCTATTTTTCATGTGAAAATTTCCTCACCAATATCCCTAGCACAACGATGTACTAAAACAAGACATGGAGACTCAGCAAGTGTAGTAACAACATATTACATACAGGTGGAACTAGCACACAAACCCCAACACTCTCGTGGGAGTAGTGGAATCCAGTTTTCTCTTTCAAATAAAAAAACAAATCAGAAATTCATAGCTATAGACCTCTCTGTACTCAAAGCTAAGCTTTCAAACCAGCAAATCAACAATTAATATTTAAAGAAGAAATAAAAGCCAGGTCAGCAGCAAGCATCCTTTAGAAGTCATCATAGAGACTATCTTTATTGACACTTTCATTTTGTTGACCATTTTTATGTACTTTTATTATAGGATACCTTTAGTCATGCACTCAAGAGCATCATTTCAAAACTCCTTTAAGGAAAAGATAAAAATTTCAGGCACCCTGAATATTTTATCAGTGTTCATTAGAAACTAAACAATAATGATGAGTCAATCTTGAGTGTAAGGAGAAAGCAATTGCTCCTATGTGCAAAGAAAATGCCATACAGGGTTCATCTGAGTAAGAGAGACATTTGTTATGATTGTTCAGACTTGCCTAATTTTGTCATTGCTGTGAAAAGCTTACATCCAAAGCAAATTTAGAATTTGTTCTTATTACTAGATTTTTTTGGTGTAACTTAAAGACTTTCTAATATAATCTTTTTAAATGGCTTCTGCCATCTTTATTGCAATACACAGTGAGTGGGTAATAAGAGTAAGGTGGGCAATTTGACACAAGAAGCTAAAGTCTCTAAGATGAGCTGGGATGGGAATGGTCAAAAGAACACAGCAATTAGGGGCACGTGGGTGGCTCAGTCAGTTAGTTAAGCGTCTGCCTTCAGTTTACATCATAATCCCGGAGTCCCAGGATCGAGCTCATGTCGGGCTCCCTGCTCAACAGAGAGCCTGCTTCTCCCTCTCCTTCTGCCTCTCCCCCTGCCTGTGCTCTCTCTCTCAAATAAATAAATAAAATCTAAAAAAAAAAAAAAAAAAAAAAGCACAGCAATTGACTTTATGCAGAAGCAAAGGTCTGATAAAAGAACAATTAGGCAGATTAAAGGAAATAATGTATGTAAGGCAGTATGAGGGGGGTAGTAAATTGTAAGGAAAGATCCTTAACCAGTTGAGTCACAAAATTTGGTAGATGAAGACCTCCTAAGACTGTAGGCAGTTCAGCTTCTCGGAAGGATTATTTTTTCCTTATTTTAAACTGCTAAGAACAGATACCCTTGATCTTGGCTAAAAGACTGAGAAGCTTCCCCCATCCCCCCACCCCCGTATTTTAAATGTAAGAGAATATACAGCAAGAATAAACGAAAAACTGTTATCAGTGACACATAATTTAATTCGCGTAACTACAATTTCATGTTTGCATATTGTTTATTTTTTACATCATTACAACCACAATGCCCTTAATAATTCTATTTCCTCTTGGATCATATCATAAATATTTGTTTATTATCAATTTTCACAATTAAAAAATGATATTCCATCCTATTGATTTGATTACTGTTAGTTCACTTCTATATCTTCATAACTTTTAGGCAATTGTATTTATAAAGAAATTCTAAAACCAGGGATGTTTAAACATTAGTGGAATAAAAAGAAAACAACTGGCAGGTGTAAACTTCTTCCATTGTCTTTGTCATGTTACCCAACAACACTGGATGAATGGATGCCCACTAAAGACTCTTCTCCACTCCTTTTTCTCATTGTGATAAAATACATATAATATAAAATTTACCACCCTAACCATTTTTAAGTATTCAATTCAATGGTCTTAAATACACTTTAAAATGTTGCACAACTATCACCACCATCCATTTCCATAACTCTTTTTTCATCTTGTAAAACTGAAACTATTCCCATCAAACAGTAACTCCTCATTCCTCACTACCCGCAGCTCCTGGTTTATTCTATTTTCTATCCTGATGATTTTTGACTACTCAAAATATCTCCTACAAGTGGAACCAAACAGTACTTATGTTTTTTATAATTGGCTTATTTCATTTCAATGAATATTCTCCAGGTTCATCCATGTTGTAACATATGTCAGAATTCCCTTCCTTTTAAGACTAAATAATATTCCATTATACGTATATACCATATTTTGCTTACCTATTCATCCTGTTAATAGACACGTGGGTTGTTTTCATGTTTTAATTATTGTGAATAATGCTGCTACAAATATGGTTGTACGAACATCTCT
The DNA here is from genome assembly GCF_053574225.1 of Canis aureus. Taxonomy (NCBI): domain Eukaryota; kingdom Metazoa; phylum Chordata; class Mammalia; order Carnivora; family Canidae; genus Canis; species Canis aureus. The sequence continues at coordinate 78,748,399 of NC_135611.1, read as the reverse complement.
TTAAGACACTGCTTTCAAGTCTTTTAGGCATATTCTCAGAAGCAGAACTGCTGGATCATACAGTAATTCTATTTTAAAATTTTTTGAAGGACCACTATATTGCATTCAGCAGCTATACATTATATTCCCACCAACTATGCACACGAGTTTCAATATCTCTACATCCTCACCAACATCTGTTATTTTCCAATCTTTGACAGTGACCATCTTAATGAGTATAAGATGATAGCTGACTGTAGTTTTGACTTGAATTTTGCTAGTGATTAGCCACACTGGGCATCTTTTCATGTGTTTATTGGCTATTTCTATATCTTCTTTGTAGAAATGTCTAAATTAAGTATTTTGCCCATTTTTGAATCAGATTGGGGTTTTTTGTTGTTTATATATTAATATTAGATAACAATATTTAAACAGTAGATTGAACATAGAAACAGCTGGCAAGTACAACCTCCTTTTTATCAGATATGTGATTTACAAATATTTTCTACCAGTCTGTGGGGTGTCTTTTACTCTATTGATACTGTCTTTTGATATATAAATTTTTAAAAATTTCCTTAAGCCCAATTTGTCTATTTTTTTTTTTGTTTTGTTTTTCTTTTTGCATGTGTTTTTTGGTGTAATATTCAGGAAATCATTACCAAATCCAATGCTGTGAAGCACTACCCTATATTTTCTTTCAAGAATTTTATGGTTGTAGATTTTTTTTTTAGCTACTGTGAGTTAATTTTTGTATATAGTGTTAGGTAAGGACCCAACTTAGATTCTTTTATCTGTGGATATTTGGTTTTCTAGCACTATCTGTCTTGGCCCTGGTCAAAAATCATTTGACCATATATGCAAGGGATTTATGCTATCCTATCCCTTTGGTCTATGTGTCTGTATTTATGCCAGCCCCACACTGTTTTGACTACTCAACTGTGTAGTAAGTTTTGATATTAGGTAGTCTGGGTCTACCACCTTTGTTCTTTCTCAAGATTGTTTTAATTATTCTGGCTCCCTTGAGATTCTATATGAATTTTAGGATGCATTTTTCTTTTTGCAAAAAAAAAAAATTATTGGGGTTTTAATAGTAACTACACTAAATCCTTCTACCACTTAGGATATTTCAACTGTTTCAACAATATTGTCTTTTAATCCATAAACATGAAGTGTGTTTATGTCTGTTTATTCATGTCTTCTTTAATTTTTTCAGCAATGTTTTAGAGTTTTCATTGTACAAGTTTTCACCTCTTTGGTTAAGTTTATTCTTTTATTCTTTTTGATGTTATTATAAATGGAATTTTTTTCATAATTTCTTTCACAGATTGTTGATTACTGGTGAACAATTATTGTGGGTTGACTGTATCTTGCACTTTGCTGAATTCATTTATTAGTTATGCAGTTTTTTGGTAAAATCTTCAAAGTTTTCTACATACAAGATCATATCATCTGCCAACAGAGATAATTTCACTTCTTTCTTCCCAGTTTGGATATCTTTTATTTCTTTGTCTTATCCAATTACACCAACTAGAACATCCAGTACTATGTTAATAGAAATGGGGCGGGGGAAGAAAGGTCATTCTTGTCTTGTTCCTGATCTTACAGGAAAAGCTTTCAGTGTTTCACCATTGAATATTATGTTGCTGTGGGTTTTTCATATACGGCTTTTATTTTCTCAGGCATTTTCCTGCTATTCCTAATTTGTTGAGTGTTTTATCATAAAATGATGTTGAATTTTGTCACATTTGTTGAATTTTTCTGCATCAACTGAGATCATGTGGATTTTTTTACTTCATTTATTCTATTGTGGTATATTACATTGATTGTATGTATTTCAGTAATAAAACCCACTTGATCATGGTATATAATCCCTTTAATATGCTCCTGAATTTATATTGCTGGTTTTGTTGAGGATTTTTGCATAAATGTTCTAAAAGGAATTTTTGTCTATGGTTTCCTTGTAGTGTCTTTGGCTTTGGTATGAAGGTAATGATGACATCATAGAATGAGTTAGGAAGTGTTGCCTCCAACTCAATTTTTTGGGAAAGTTTGAGAAGAGGTGGTGCTAATTCTTTAAATGTTTGGTATAATTCACCAGGAAGGCATAAGGTCAAAGCTTTTCTTTATTGGATGATTTTTGATTACTGATCCAATTAGCTTACTCTTATAGACCTACTCAGATTTTCCATTTCTCCATATATTATCTTGGTAGGTTTAGGAATTTGTCCATTTCATATAGATTGTCCAGTTGTTGGCATACATTTGTTCAAAGTACTTTTTTACAATCCTTCTTATTACTGTAGAATGAGTTGGTATTAATGTCCTCACTTTCATTTCTGGTTTTAGTAATTTGTGTGTTCTCAGTTTTCTTCCCTTAGCCCATCTAGCTAAAGGTTTGTCAATTTTGTTGATCTTTTTAAATAACCAACTTTTGGTTTCATTGAATTTATATAAATGTTTTTATTCTCAATTTCACTTATATTTGGTCTAATCTTTATTATATCCTTACTTCTGTTATCCTTGGGTTTAGTTTTTTTTTTCTTCTGGTTCCATAATTGGCAAAGTTAGATTGTTGATTTGCAAGCTTTCTTATTTGTTAATGTAAGCATTTACAGCTATAAAATCCTCTCCAGCACTGTTTTTGCTGTGTTCCAGAAGTTTTGGGTATGCTGCATTTTCATTTTCATTACTCTCCAAGTATTTTCCAGTTTCCTTTGTGATTTAATCCATTGGTTGTTTAAAGTGTGTTATTTGGTTTCCACAAATTTGTGAATTTTCTAGTTTTATTTTTTTAAGGATTTTATTTATTTATTCATGAGAGACACAGAGAGAGAGGCAGAGACGTAGGCAAAGGGAAAGCAGGATCTTTGAGAGGAGCCCAATGTGGGACTCCATCCCAGGATTCCAGGACCACACCCTGAGCCGAAGGCAGATACTCAACCACTGAGCCACCCAGGTGTCCCAATGAATGTTCTAGTTTCAAACCTATTATTATTATTATTATTATTATTATCTTCAGCCTGTTGATGTTGGAGAAGATACTTTGTATGATATCTACTTTTTAAAATCCATTGAGTTAACTTGTAGTCTAACATATTCTTTATCCTGGAAAACGTCCTATGTGCAATTAAGAAGAATGTGTATGCTGTTGTTCCTGGGTCACATGTTCTGTATACATCTGTTAGATCTAGTGGTTTATTGTGTTAAGTTCTCCATTTCCCTAACTTATCTTCTGTGTGGGGAATACTGTTCAATCCCTTATCGAGAGTGGGGTATTGAAATCCAGCTATTATTATAAGACTACTTATTCCTCCCTTCAATTCTGTAAATTTTGCTTCATCTATTTCAATGACCTATCATTAGGTGTATAAATGTTTATAATGTTATATCTTCTTGCTGTGCTGGATCTTTTATTAGTAAATACTTCCTTCTTTATCCTGTGTAAAGTTTTTTGCATTAATGTCTATTTTGTCAGATATTATTAGCACAACCTCCTCTGCTCTGTTTTGCTTACTCTTTGCATGGACTATCTTTTTCTGTCCTTTCACTTTCATTTTGTGTCTCTGGATCTAAAATGAGTCTCTTGTACACAGTATATAGTTGGATCATATTTTTTAATCTATTCTGTCAATCTGTCTTTTCACTGAAAACTTTAATTTAGTTCCATTTAAAGTACTTACTGTTAAGAATGGGCATACTTCTGTCATTTTGCTATTTGTTTTCTGTATGACTTATAGCTTTTTTGTTCCTCATTTCCCACATTACCGTCTTCTTTTGTGTTGATTTTTTTTTAGTGAAATGTTTAAATTCCCTCCTTATTTCCCTTTGTGTACATTCTATAGCTATTTTCTTTGTAGTTACCATGGAGATTACATTTAACATTGTAAAGTTATAACACTTTAATTTGAATTTATATCAGCTTAACTTCAATAACATACAAAAACTCAGTTCCTTTAACAGTTCCATCCCTATCCCTTTCAGTTGTTGATGTCATCAAATAACACTGTTATAAATTATATGCCCAAGATATTAAGGAATACTTCTTTTAATTGCATTTGTCTTTTAATTTATGTAGAAAATAAAATATGGAGCTACAGACAAAGATACAATAATACTAGTCTTTAGACTAATAATTTGTTCTCCTTAATGTATTTGTCTCTTAAATGATATAGAGAACAAAATTGAAGTTATGTCTATTGTTACAATAATACTAGCTTTCATAATTGCCCATGCATTTGCCTTTGTTGAGATCTTTATTTATTCATATTGCTTCAAATTACTATCTAGTGTCCTTTTTTTTCACCCTGCAGTAGTCCTTTGAGCATTTTTTGAAGGGCAAGTCTAGTGGCAATGAACTCCCTCAGATTGTGTTTATCTGGGAATGTCTTATTTCTTCCTAACGTTTGAAAGATTGCTTTACTGGATACAAGGTTCTTGGGTGAGTTTTCTTTTAGCACTTTGAATATATAGGCTTACTGCCTTCTAACCTCCAATTTCCTGATGAAAAAATCTGTTGATCATCTTATTGAGGTTCCCTTGTATGTGACAAGTCACTTCTCTCTTGCTAATTTCAATATAATCTGTTGTCTTTGGCTTTTGAATGTTTAATTATAATGTGTCTCACTGTCAGTCTCCTTGAGTTCATCTTACCTGGAGTTTGTTAAGCTTCTTGAAAGTTTATTCTCATGTATTGTATCAAATTTGGGAAAGTGTCAGCCATTATTTCTTCAAATATTTCCTCTGCCTCATTCTCTCTTCTCCATCTTAGACTACCATGGTGAGTGTGTTGGTCTGTTTGATGTTGTCCTACAGATCCCTTATGTTCTGTTCACTCTTCTTTAATCTTCTTTTTTCCTTTTTTTCTTCCTTTGACTAGATAATTTCAACTGTCCTATCTTGAAGTTCACTGAGTCTTTCTTCAGATGGCCCAAATTTAGTCTCTGTAGTGAGTGTTTCATTTTAGTTATTAAAACTTAAGCTCCAGAACTTTATTTCTTTTTAATATTTTATCTCTCTTTGTTGATATTTCCATTTGTTCATACATCATTTTCTTGATCTCCACATCTTTAGTTCTTTGGCATCTTTAAAATAATTGTTTTTAAAAACTTTGTCTATTAAATCTACCATCAGGTCTTTCTCAAGGACAGTTTCTGCTGATTTAATTTCTTATCTTGAATGGGCCATATTTCCTGTTTCTTTGTATGCCTTGTAATATTTTTTGTTAAAAACTGGACATTTGAATTTGATAATATGGTAACTCTGCAAATTATAATCTCCTCTTTCCTTAGAATTTGCTGAGTTTTTGTTTGTTTTGTAACTTTATCATTTGGGTTATCATTATTATTATTTTTTGATTGCAGTCTCTGTCCAATGGGTCAGCCTGAGGTGTAAACTTAGGTCTTCTTGGGTCCTTTCTGAGCCTTCACCTTTCAGTGGATATATGTGGTCCTTTTAATTCTGACAAAGTGTGCAGTAGCTTTAGAAAGGGTCAGTCTTTAATGTCTGGCTCCCAAATGGGTAAAAAAGAGGGGGGGAAATGGGACAGAAAGGGACAAGCCCTTTAAGTCCCATGGAATTCCCTTCAGCCAGACTGGAAGGTGCTTGCAACAAGTAAAGGAGGCCTCAAGTTTGCATCTTCATGATCATAAGCAGCCCTCGGTAATCAGAATGTACATCGCTATTTCAGGACAGAGTCCTCACTGTCCACCCTGGCTCCCACAGTCTGCGTGCATGCTGATCCAGAGACTCAAGTATTGTTGCCTGCTATGGGTCAGAGATATGTTCTATAATAGCCTCTCCTGATCTAAGCACTGAAATTAACAGAAATTAATCCACAGTGTACTGTCCAAGCCCTCCCTTTATAGTTGCAAACCTTCAAAGATTCCAGAATCCCAAACTGGCTACATCAGACAGATTCTGCCAGTGTATTTGTTGTCTAGGGACACAGATTCCTCTGTTTCTTCCTTTAGAATTCTCAGAATTCTCTTTACTACAATCTTAATCACATATTAGGATCTAGGAGACACTTGGCTAAACAAATACAAATTGTTTACTCAGAATTCTCTTTACTACAATCTTAATCACATATTAGGATCTAGGAGACACTTGGCTAAACAAATACAAATCTAGCCACTCTGATAATGATGTGACTGTACATCAAAAACTGAAATCCTGGGGCAAGAAACTTCCTAAGGTATTTCTGTTAGTAGGTATCACCTAGCATGATACATTTTTTGTTTTGTTTTTTTTTTTTGCCAAGTTGCTAAAATAAGATATTGCTTCAGTGTAATATATTCAACGGTGCCTGAAACCAGACTGACATCTCAAATGGCCAATAACCTAAAAAAAGGAAACATTAGGAGCACCTGGGTGGTATAGCTGGTTAAGCATCCAACTCTTGATTTTGGCTCAGGTTGTGATCTCAGGGTAATGAGATCAAGTCTCACGTCCAGCTCCATGCTCAGTGGAGAGTCTGCTTGGGATTCTCTCTCTCTCACTCTGCCCTTCCCACTCATGCTCTCGGTCTCTTTATCTTTCAAATAAATAAATAAATAAATCTTTTTAAAAAAGACAACTTTACACACATAACATGGACAGAGTTGGCATAAGTATTCACTATATTTACCTAATGCTACAATGTAAAGTACAAAATACTGTGTTATATGGCTAGAAATATAAATAGATGTGTAATTCTTTGCCCCAAAGAGTCACAGAACAGTTAACATCTTTTTGGCAATGCAGCAGAATCCAGCCAGATGTTCACCATTTCCATTTCCTCCAGGGTTCAAAGAAAGACCACATTTTCCAGGTTCCTTTACAGTTAGTTGATGTCATGTAACTGGATACTCATCAAAACAACTGAAACTGAAGTATGTTACTTCCAGGCCAGCCATAAACAGCCTTTCCAAACTTACTTGCTCTAGCTGTTGCTGAATGCAAGAGTTCCAGAATAGCATTCTACTGAAGGTTTAGAAGCTATCAACATCACAAGATAGAAAGAGATATTACCATGTGGAGGCTGCCAGCCAGACACCCAATCAAACTATGGCACACTTGTGAAATATTGAGTTTAGTCACTAAGATTTGTGAATTAATTATTCTGACTAAAGAAGCAACTTTTTATGTGTCAAGCATTGAAGGTGGGAAAAATCAAAATAGACTATAAGTGAGATTAAATTTTAGGAAGGAAAAACAGTACTTAAGTAAAAAAGAAGAACTAGGAGTTGCCCCAAGATGAGCAAAGTAAAAGCAGAGATGCTCACAGTTTCAAGAGGATAAAAGAAATATATCAACCTAATTGAAGATTTCTATGGGAAGAGCTGGGTTAAGAAAATTATTACAAGTCAGATTATAGAAAATATGTGGTGGGAAACCAAGAAGTTGGAACCAATCCTAAAGGCCAGAGACTGGTAAACTTTCACTATAAAGATCGAGATAGTAAATACTCTAGATATTGTGGGTCACATCATTCCTGTTGCAACTCTCAACTCTGTCATTGTAGGTGAATGCAGCCATACATGCTAAACTAATGAATGAGCGTGTCTTTATCCTAAAGGAATTGTATTTATGGATACTGGATTTTGAATTTCATATAATTTTCACACATAAGGAAATAGTATTTTAAAAAATTTTTTGCAGCCATTACACATGTAAAAATGATTCTTTTCTCACAGGACATATAAAAACAGACAGAGGGTCAGATTTGGCATGCAAGCCATAATTCATCAAACCCTACTACATGCAATGTAGCTCCATGGCAGTTTTCTGAATAGGGTAGTGATTGGAGCAACAGTGGCAATTATTGCTCTGTATCTTAACCTGGCAAAATGCACAGATATTTGCTGGAGGACAAACTGAGAAAAGGAGGACAAGGAACACAACCAGGCCAATGCAAAAGTGTTCATATTATTTTGTTCCAAGCAGAAAGGAAGGGAAATGTCAATAGAATAAAAGGAGAGTGTCAAGGTTAACTGGAGTATTTTAAGACTAGTAAATTGAAGAAATAATGGTATCAATAACTAGATTAGAGCAGCCCAGAAGGTAAAAGTTAGGCCATGTCATCAATTTCTAACCCAACAAAGATAGATTACTCTATTAGTAAGATCTCAAGTGACACACATAACTCAGTTTCACAATTATATCTGTGTAGATTTTTCCTGTGTGACCTCTCATAATTTCTCTCTAAAATACCAATATATAGAAAACAAAAACCAAAGCTGGAAGATTAGTTATTAACAATACCGGGAGGGGAGGAGCAAGATGGTGGAAGAGTAGGGTCTCCAAATCACCTGTCTCCACCAAATTACCTAGAAAACCTTCAAATTATCCTGAAAATCTATGAATTCAGCCTGAGATTTAAAGAGAGACCAGCTGGAATGCAACAGTGAGAAGAGTTCGCGCTTCTATCAAGGTAGGAAGACGGGGAAAAAGAAAGAAAGAAAGAAAGGCCTCCGAGGGGGAGGGGCCCCGCGAGGAGCCGGGCTGAGGCCGGGGCGAGTGTCCCCAGGACAGGAGAGCCCCGTCCCGGAGGAGCAGGAGCTGCACCGACCTTCCCGGGGGAAAGGGGCTCCAGGGAGTTGGAGCAGGACCCCAGGAGGGCGGGGATGCCCTCGGGTTCCCGGGGACAGTAACAGCAACTGCGCGCCCAGGAGAGTGCGCCGAGCTCCCTAAGGGCTGCAGCACGCACGGCGGGACCCGGAGCAGCTCGGAGGGGCTCGGGCGGCGGCTCCGCGGAGGGGGCTGCGCGGCCCCGGGAGCAGCTCGGAGGGGCTCGGGCAGAGGAAGAGGCTCCGTGCGGAGGGGCCTGCGCGGTTCCAGGAGCAGCTCGGAGGGGCTCGGGCGGCGGCTCCGCGGAGGGGGCTGCGCGGCCCGGGAGCGCGAATCCACCAGCGCAGGCTCCGGAGCACAGGGCGCCGGGACACAGCCCAGGATCCCGCCTCCCCCGGGACAGGCAGAGGCCGGGAGGGCCCAGGACAGCCAGGACGCTCCTGCCCCAGCTGAGCAGATCAGCGGCCCCGCCCGGAGCCTCCAGGCCCTGCAGACGGAGTTCCTGCCGGAGCTGAATCCAGGTTTCCAGAGCTGCCCCGCCACTGGGGCTGTTCCTCCTGCGGCCTCACGGGGTAAACAACCCCCACTGAGCCCTGCACCAGGCAGGGGCACAGCAGCTCCCCCAACTGCTAACACCTGAAAATCAGCACAACAGGCCCCTCCCCCAGAACACCAGCTAGACTGACAACTTCCAGGAGAAGCCAAGGGACTTAAAGAACAGAATCAGAAGATACTCCCCGGTGGTTCTTTTTTTGTTTGTTTGTTTTTGTTTTTGTTTTTGTTTTTGTTTTGTTTTGCTTTTTGATTTGTTTCCTTCCCCCACCCCCTTTTTTTTCTCCTTTCTTTTTCTTTCTCTTTTTCTTCTTTTTTTTTTTTTTCTTTTTTCGTTTTTTTTTTTTTTCTTTTTCTTCCCTTTTTTTTTCTCTTTCTCTTTTCTTTCCTTCTTTCTCTCCTCTCTTTTTCCCAATACAACTTGCTTTTGGCCACTCTGCACTGAGCAAAATGACTAGAAGGAAAACCTCACCTCAAAAGAAAGAATCAGAAACAGTCCTCTCTCCCACAGAGTTACAAAATCTGGATTACAATTCAATGTCAGAAAGCCAATTCAGAAGCACTATTATACAGCTACTGGTGGCTCTAGAAAAAAGTATAAAGGACTCAAGAGACTTCATGACTGCAGAATTTAGAGCTAATCAGGCAGAAATTAAAAATCAATTGAATGAGATGCAATCCAAACTAGAAGTCCTAACGACGAGGGTTAACGAGGTGGAAGAACGAGTGAGTGACCTAGAAGACAAGTTGATAACAAAGAGGGAAACTGAGGAAAAAAGAGACAAACAATTAAAAGACCATGAAGATAGATTAAGGGAAATAAACGACAGCCTGAGGAAGAAAAACCTACGTTTAATTGGGGTTCCCGAGGACGCCGAAAGGGACAGAGGGCCAGAATATGTATTTGAACAAATTCTAGCTGAAAACTTTCCTAATCTGGGAAGGGAAACAGGCATTCAGATCCAGGAAATAGAGAGATCCCCCCCTAAAATCAATAAAAACCGTTCAACACCTCGACATTTAATTGTGAAGCTTGCAAATTCCAAAGATAAGGAGAAGATCCTTAAAGCAGCAAGAGACAAGAAATCCCTGACTTTTATGGGGAGGAGTATTAGGGTAACAGCAGACCTCTCCACAGAGACCTGGCAGGCCAGAAAGGGCTGGCAGGATATATTCAGGGTCCTAAATGAGAAGAACATGCAACCAAGAATACTGTATCCAGCAAGGCTCTCATTCAAAATGGAAGGAGAGATAAAGAGCTTCCAAGACAGGCAGCAACTAAAAGAATATGTGACCTCCAAACCAGCTCTGCAAGAAATTTTAAGGGGGCCTCTTAAAATTCCCCTTTAAAAAGAAGTTCAGTGGAACAGTCCACAAAAACAAAGACTGAATAGATATCATGATGACACTAAACTCATATCTCTCAATAGTAACTCTGAATGTGAACGGGCTTAATGACCCCATCAAAAGGCGCAGGGTTTCAGACTGGATAAAAAAGCAGGACCCATCTATTTGCTGTCTACAAGAGACTCATTTTAGACAGAAGGACACCTACAGCCTGAAAATAAAAGGTTGGAGAACCATTTACCATTCGAATGGTCCTCAAAAGAAAGCAGGGGTAGCCATCCTTATATCAGATAAACTAAAATTTACCCCAAAGACTGTAGTGAGAGATGAAGAGGGACACTATATCATACTTAAAGGATCTATTCAACAAGAGGACTTAACAATCCTCAATATATATGCTCCGAATGTGGGAGCTGCCAAATATATAAATCAATTATTAACCAAAGTGAAGAAATACTTAGATAATAATACACTTATACTTGGTGACTTCAATCTAGCTCTTTCTATACTCGATAGGTCTTCTAAGCAAAACATCTCCAAAGAAACGAGAGCTTTAAATGATACACTGGACCAGATGGATTTCACAGATATCTACAGAACTTTACATCCAAACTCAACTGAATACACATTCTTCTCAAGCACACATGGAACTTTCTCCAGAATAGACCACATATTGGGTCACAAATCGGGTCTGAACCGATACCAAAAGATTGGGATTGTCCCCTGCATATTCTCGGACCATAATGCCTTGAAATTAGAACTAAATCACAACAAGAAGTTTGGAAGGACCTCAAACACATGGAGGTTAAGGACCATCCTGCTAAAAGATAAAAGGGTCAACCAGGAAATTAAGGAAGAATTAAAAAGATTCATGGAAACTAATGAGAATGAAGATACAACCGTTCAAAATCTCTGGGATGCAGCAAAAGCAGTCCTAAGGGGGAAATACATCGCAATACAAGCATCCATTCAAAAACAGGAAAGAACTCAAATACAAAAGCTAACCTTACACATAAAGGAGCTAGAGAAAAAACAGCAAATAGATCCTACACCCAAGAGAAGAAGGGAGTTAATAAAGATTCGAGCAGAACTCAACGAAATCGAGACCAGAAGAACTGTGGAACAGATCAACAGAACCAGGAGTTGGTTCTTTGAAAGAATTAATAAGATAGATAAACCATTAGCCAGCCTTATTAAAAAGAAGAGAGAGAAGACTCAAATTAATAAAATCATGAATGAGAAAGGAGAGATCACTACCAACACCAAGGAAATACAAACGATTTTAAAAACATATTATGAACAGCTATACGCCAATAAATTAGGCAATCTAGAAGAAATGGACGCGTTCCTGGAAAGCCACAAACTACCAAAACTGGAACAGGAAGAAATAGAAAACCTGAACAGGCCAATAACCAGGGAGGAAATTGAAGCAGTCATCAAAAACCTCCCAAGACACAAGAGTCCAGGGCCAGATGGCTTCCCAGGAGAATTTTATCAAACGTTTAAAGAAGAAATCATACCTATTCTCCTAAAGCTGTTTGGAAAGATAGAAAGAGATGGAGGACTTCCAAATTCGTTCTATGAAGCCAGCATCACCTTAATTCCAAAGCCAGACAAAGACCCCGCCAAAAAGGAGAATTACAGACCAATATCCCTGATGAACATGGATGCAAAAATTCTCAACAAGATACTGGCCAATAGGATCCAACAGTACATTAAGAAAATTATTCACCATGACCAAGTAGGATTTATCCCTGGGACACAAGGCTGGTTCAACACCCGTAAAACAATCAATGTGATTCATCATATCAGCAAGAGAAAAACCAAGAACCATATGATCCTCTCATTGGATGCAGAGAAAGCATTTGACAAAATACAGCATCCATTCCTGATCAAAACTCTTCAGAGTGTAGGGATAGAGGGAACATTCCTCGACATCTTAAAAGCCATCTATGAAAAGCCCACAGCAAATATCATTCTCAATGGGGAAGCACTAGGAGCCTTTCCCCTAAGATCAGGAACAAGACAGGGATGTCCACTCTCACCACTGCTGTTCAACATAGTACTGGAAGTCCTAGCCTCAGCAATCAGACAACAAAAAGACATTAAAGGCATTCAAATTGGCAAAGAAGAAGTCAAACTCTCCCTCTTCGCCGATGACATGATACTCTACATAGAAAACCCAAAAGTCTCCACCCCAAGATTGCTAGAACTCATACAGCAATTCGGTAGCGTGGCAGGATACAAAATCAATGCCCAGAAGTCAGTGGCATTTCTATACACTAACAATGAGACTGAAGAAAGAGAAATTAAGGAGTCAATCCCATTTACAATTGCACCCAAAAGCATAAGATACCTAGGAATAAACCTCACCAAAGATGTAAAGGATCTATACCCTCAAAACTATAGAACACTTCTGAAAGAAATTGAGGAAGACACAAAGAGATGGAAAAATATTCCATGCTCATGGATTGGCAGAATTAATATTGTGAAAATGTCAATGTTACCCAGGGCAATATACACGTTTAATGCAATCCCTATCAAAATACCATGGACTTTCTTCAGAGAGTTAGAACAAATTATTTTAAGATTTGTGTGGAATCAGAAAAGACCCCGAATAGCCAGGGGAATTTTAAAAAAGAAAACCATATCTGGGGGCATCACAATGCCAGATTTCAGGTTGTACTACAAAGCTGTGGTCATCAAGACAGTGTGGTACTGGCACAAAAACAGACACATAGATCAGTGGAACAGAATAGAGAATCCAGAAGTGGACCCTGAACTTTATGGGCAACTAATATTCGATAAAGGAGGAAAGACTATCCATTGGAAGAAAGACAGTCTCTTCAATAAATGGTGCTGGGAACATTGGACATCCACATGCAGAAGAATGAAACTAGACCACTCTCTTTCACCATACACAAAGATAAACTCAAAATGGATGAAAGATCTAAATGTGAGACAAGATTCCATCAAAATCCTAGAGAAGAACACAGGCAACACCCTTTTTGAACTTGGCCAGAGTAACTTCTTGCAAGATACATCCACAAAGGCAAAAGAAACAAAAGCAAAAATGAACTATTGGGACTTCATCAAGATAAGAAGCTTTTGCACAGCAAAGGATACAGTCAACAAAACTCAAAGACAACCTACAGAATGGGAGAAGATATTTGCAAATGACATATCAGATAAAGGGCTAGTTTCCAAGATCTATAAAGAACTTATTAAACTCAACACCAAAGAAACAAACAATCCAATCATGAAATGGGCAAAAGACATGAACAGAAATCTCACAGAGGAAGACATAGACATGGCCAACATGCATATGAGAAAATGCTCTGCATCACTTGCCATCAGGGAAATACAAATCAAAACTACAATGAGATACCACCTCACACCAGTGAGAATGGGGAAAATTAACAAGGCAGGAAACAACAAATGTTGGAGAGGATGCGGAGAAAAGGGAACCCTCTTACACTGTTGGTGGGAATGTGAACTGGTGCAGCCACTCTGGAAAACTGTGTGGAGGTTCCTCAAACAGTTAAAAATATACCTGCCCTACGACCCAGCAATTGCACTGTTGGGGATTTACCCCAAAGACACAAATGCAATGAAACGCCGGGACACCTGCACCCCGATGTTTATAGCAGCAATGGCCACAATAGCCAAACTGTGGAAGGAGCCTCGGTGTCCAACGAAAGATGAATGGATAAAGAAGATGTGGTTTATGTATACAATGGAATATTACTCAGCTATTAGAAATGACAAATACCCACCATTTGCTTCAACGTGGATGGAACTGGAGGGTATTATGCTGAGTGAAGTAAGTCAGTCGGAGAAGGACAAACATTATATGTTCTCATTCATTTGGGGAATATAAATAATAGTGAAAGGGAAAATAAGGGAAGGGAGAAGAAATGTGTGGGAAATATCAGAAAGGGAGACAGAACGTAAAGACTGCTAACTCTGGGAAACGAACTAGGGGTGGTAGAAGGGGAGGAGGGCAGGGGGTGGGAGTGAATGGGTGTCGGGCACTGGGTGTTATTCTGTATGTTAGTAAATTGAACACCAATAAAAAAAAAAAAAAAAAAAAAAAGAAAAAAAAAAAACAATACCTGAGGATTTCTATAAACTACACATCCATGGATAATATTGGGGGGGGGGAATAGTTATTTTACCCACACATTGCCCTCATAGCTCAAAGAGAGTAAGAATTTGAACTTAACCTCCCATAAAATATGCCTACTGACTCAGTGGTCTGTTCTAACTATTTAGACAGATAGATAGACATATAAACAGATTTGAAACTAGATTTTGTCCCTTTATAGCAGAAATTGATAAACATTTTCTTTATAGAGCCAGATAATAAAGCTTTAGTTTCCACAGGCCATAAGGTCTTTCTGCAACTATTCAACCCTGCCATCATCACACGGAAGCAACTATAGACAATGCATAGACAATATATTGGCTCTATTTACAATATCAGATGGTAGCTTATAGTTTGGGGACACAATTTATGGCACCCTTGGATTTTGTTTTATTTTGCTTTTTTCAGGAAGCCTAAGGAATCTCTCTGTCCCTTAGCAGTCTATAACTATGGCCAATATCATTCTGACCCTGACTTATTTAATAGTACCCATCCTTAAGTTTCACATTACTTTTTACTTCCTTTGAAAGGCCTTCCCCTTGCCTCATTATCAAAATAAGATTCCTCATTTTATGGCTGTTTAGCAGCATATACTTTCAGTTCTAGTGTTTTTGTCAACTACACCTTTAAGTTCCATGACAGCAAGGTTTGTGTCTATCCATCCTCAGCAAAGCTCAGGATATGATGAGGCTCAGTAGATGATCATGCTCAGTAGATACTGGTTAAACATAATTTTGTAAAACTGAGTGGAATTGAATTGAAAGAGAACAAAAGCCAGTTTAAAACTTAATGTTTAAGGAAAAAAAGCAATTTTGATAATTTTGACATAAAAGCAAATCAATGGTATAACTAAAAATAGTTTTAGGAACTGTAAAAATGAAAGAGAACAAAATATGTCATGTAACAAAGGGTCAAATGCCAAAAAAAGTAATCTCTATGTAAACATACTCTGGAAAATATTGTAGATAGGAATAATAAAAATATCCTCAAACATATGGGAAGCAAAACAAAATCTAAAAATTAAAAAAAATCACAATGTTTAATCATCAAACTTATTTCACGTCTCAAATATCAATACACAATAAAACCAATAATTATGTATCTTTGAAGCAGAAGGTGATAAATCCAAACTTTTATTGCTAGCTAATGTATTGTTGTGTGAAAGCAACAAATTTTTTCCAGATATCCTAGTATTCATATATACTTATTTACACATTTCTTGAAAAAGTTTATATTTTATACAACAATATGCAATCTGGGAACAGAGTGGAAAGGGAAGTAAAAGTTTAGTAAAGGCTTCATTAACCTGAGTGGAACTTGGGAGGTATTTTTGAATTTTATTTAAATAACCAAAGATATGTAAGAAAATGACTTCACAATTTTTTAAGATGTCACAAATTCTAAATAGAATCATCACGATGGTTGAAAATAGTACTCAATGAATACAGTGAATGTAATTATCTTGATCTTCTCTTAAAAAGTAATGATTCTCATCATGAATTAAAACAAAAGCCAATAGATTTTTCTCCCAAAAATGATATACAAGCATAAAACAGCAAGCACATAAAAAGATACTCAGCATTATTAATCTTCAGAAAAATGCAAATCAAAGCCTCAGTGTAGGAACTTCTCATCAATTAGGATGGCTATAATAAAAAAGACAGAAAATAAGTGTTGACAAGAGTGTGGAGAAATTGGAACCCTCAAACACTGCTGGTGGGAATGCAAAATGGTGCATCCACCTTAGAAAACACTCTGGCAGTTCCTTCAAAAATTGAACATAGGTTTAGCATTTGACCCAATAATCCCACTTGAAGGCATATACACAAGAGAAATAAAAACACATTTGCACAAAAATTTGTACATGAATATTCACAGCAGTATTATTTACAATGGTTAACAAATGGAAATAACCCAATTGTCCATCAAATGACAGATAAATTAGTGTGCTACACACATACAGTGGAATATTATTAAAGCACAAAAAGGATTGAAGTATTACTAATAGATGCTACACTGTGTGTGAACCTGGAAATATCATGTTAAATGAAAGGAAACCAGCACAAATGGTCACATATTGTAAGAATTCTCATTTATAAGAAATGTTGAGAATAGGCAAAATCTAAAGAGACAGAAAGTAGATTAAAAATTGTCTAGGGTGAGGGATGGGGTTATAGGAAGATGATGACTAACAGGTACAGGATTTTATTTTGCAGTGATAAAATTGCTCTAAAACTATGGTGGTTGTTGCACAGCTCAGCAAATATACTAAAGACCATGAAATCTTATGCTTTAGATGAGTGAATTATAAGGTATATGAATTATATCCCAATACAACTATTGCCAAAAAATATAAAAAGCTATGAACAAGTTTGAAGAAATACACCTAAGCCTAAAATGACAGAAAAAGACTGAGCAAAGATCAGAGCAAATATTTCCAGCTCAAAGACTAAGATGGAAAATAAAGGGAAAGTGAGTAAATTAATTTCAGGTAAAGAGAAATTTAAGGAGAAATGTCATTAAGTGAAATGAAGCCATTTGATATTAATGAAGTAGGTAAAAACCACCATGAAGATATAAAAGCCAGTAGTATTTATGTGCTTATAACATAGTATTAAAATAAATGAAGCAAAAATTAACAGAAATATAAGAAAACATTAACAGAACCATAGTTCTCACAAAAAAACTAAGAAAAGTATTGTACATTATAGAAAGTAAAGTAGTAAAGATTTTAATAATACACTACAGAATAAATTTTTGAAGTATCTGTCCAATGCAGGAAGAAAATTCTAATAAAAACTTTACAGTAGGGATGCCTGGGTGGCTCAGTCAGTTAAGCATCTGCCTTTGGCTCAGGTCATGATCCCAGGGTTCTAGAATTGAGCCCCACATTGGGCTCTCCACTCACCAAGGAGTCTGCTCCCTCTCCCCATTCATTCTCTCTCTCACTCTCAAATAAATAAATAAAATCTTAAAAAAAACTTTATGAATTGAATTGTACAGGCAATCTTCTCTAATAACAGTTGAAATAAAACAAAATTATCAACAAAATTTTAAACAGTAACATAGAATTTTGAAAATTAAAAATTATTGTGACAACTATTTCCAAAGGCAGTTCTGTTCCAAACCGTGAAAAATATTTTCATTTACTTCCAAAATCTATATTACTTCTTCAGGGTGCCTGGGTGGCTCAGTCAGTTAAGCATCTGCCTTCAGCTGAGGTCATGATCTCAGAGTCCTGGGATAGAGCTCCACATCAGGCTCCCTGCTCAGTGGGAGTCTGCTTCTCCCTCTCCATCTGCCTCACCCCAGTCATGCTTGCTCACTCTCACTCTCTCTGTCAAATAAATAAATGAACTGTTTAAAAAAATTCATTACTTCTTCAAGAAAGTTTTTTTAATGGCTCCAGCTTCTTTTCCCTAGTATCTGTTGTTGCTCTCAGTCTAATTCACAGGATTATTAGCTTAATAATACATGGTTTTGTTTTCTAATTGATTCCTACATAGAAATGCCTCTTGGACAGAGACAATGCAATACATTTTTTTAAAATTATCACTATATTTAAACATCTTCCTGAACATAAGAAGGTCCTCAGTAAATGTTTATTAATTGATTTCATCACATACCTGGGAAAGACAGTAGACTAAGGGGACAAGACTTTTTGACCACTGTCAAAAAGGTATAAAGATTCTCAGCATGCTACTTTACCTCTCTGGATTTTAATATCCTCCTTCATCAGAAGAAGTAGTATTAAAATATTTCTAATATTCCTTCCAGTTCCAAAATTGTATGATTTAACCAACAGGGAAAGAAAAGGCATCCCTGGGTATACTAGAAAACTTCCCTCCATGTGCAGTAACACTGGTTTCTTTGAATGTCAAGGTCTCGAACAGATTGTGCATTGTTGGGAAGAGAGTCACCCTCAATTACTCATCAGTGATGGAATTCTTTGTGGTTTACTCTCAATAACCCAGTGTTTCCTTACTACCACCCACCCAGGTCCAGGGGGGATATACATGTGTCTGAGTATGTGTGTATATTTGCCTCTCTGACGACATTCCAAGACTAATATAAACACCTTCTAAATTACCCATTACTCCATGTCACTTCTTTCTTCCATTAGAAAGAAGTAGTCTATATTTATGTTTGAAGTTCTAACATGCTACCTTTTCCATTAGCCCCTCTTGTTCTTAAAGACTGGTTTCTCATCTCACTTATATGTTGCCCACATTTTAGATATTCTTTTAAATTTAGGTCTTGGCATAAGCATTCTATACTTTTCATTTATTATAACATATTATAAGCATATTTAATATAATTGTAATTTGATATAATTAACTATTGTTTAGTATTTAATATAGTTAATATAGCATATCTAACAAAATTATATTTAATTAATATTATTGCATGAACGGAAAAAAAACCTCAAAGAATATACCCCAAGAGATGAACGTTGAGGTGAGATTATGTATGACTTCTATATCCTTCTCTTTATGTTTCTATTTTTCTACAGTTTTATGGATTATAAATGTGATAATTATGTATACATATACCCACACATGCCTCTCAGTTATCTGGAACCAAAATCAAAGAAACTTTCACACAACTCTGTTTCTCTGCATTTTACTCTAAGAGAAGATTTCTGATAATACATGAAAGAATTCAGATAAATACATACAAATTTACATTAACAATAAATCTCTGGGGCAGCCCGGGTGACTCAGTGGTTTAGCATCACCTTTGGCCCAGGGTGTGATCCTGGAGACCCGGAATCGAGTCCCACGTAGGGCTCCCTACATGGAGCCTGCTTTTCTCCCTCTGCCTGTGTCGATCTCTCATTCTCTCTGTGTCTCTCATGAATAAATAAATAAAATCTTAAAAAAAAAAAACAATAAATATCTGAACATATGAATGACTTCAACTTGTTGACATTAACCCTAAAGTTAATAACTTAGAACCTGTGAGAGCTCAAAATACGTTCATTTTTAGCACGGTATACATACTGAAGCAAGAAAGTAGTATACTTGAGAATTATTTTCAGTTATCTCAGGCAAAAATTTTTTTTAAAGATTTTATTTATTTATTTATTCATGAGAGACACAGAGAGAGAGAGAGGCAGAGACATAAGCAGGATCCCTGATGCGGACTCAATCCCAGGACCCCGGGATCATGCTCTGAGCCAAAGGCAGATGCTCAAACACTGAGCCACCCAGGTGCCCCTTGCAGGCAAAATTTAAAAAATCACAGTTAAATACAAATTCAATTAGTCAGAACATATTCTCTAAACATCCATTAGTCAGGCAAGTTTCATTTTCCAGGGCCTTGTACAGAAGCTTTTTAAAGATATATATAAAAACCCATAAACAAGGCTAATCATTCACATTCATAAATACTAAAGTCCATCCCCAGATTAAAATATAATCTAAATTTATACTCTTACCAAGACTTTATGTGATCATTACACGTCCCTTCCCTCTAATGCAAACTTAAATGAACCCATCCAATAAAGCCTTTTTTACGGGGTGTGCTTCCATAAAACATTCACATTTTATCATATAGTAAAGTTAGAATTTATGCTAAATACTTCATTATCTCCCTAAAGATAAATCCAAGTGAATCAAATACTAAATGAGGTAGCAAAGTATATTACTGTAAAACTCAATTCCTCTAAACATGTTAATAACCTCTAATGTTGATAAATAAGTGGCTATGATCCTTTCTTCTTCAGTCTCACTAAGGCCAACAGCCTGATCTCCCTCATTCCTGTCAGTCCCTCCTAGATACAAAGAGATGCCCTTTTGTGATTATGAGATGGGGTTCCTTTCCTATTCAGCATATAAAAGCAACTATTATTCTATCTTAAAAGTTATTGAATTTACCTTTGAAAGTTTGATTAGAATGGACATTCATTAATTAGTCACTACCATAGCTTGCTAATTTTAATTCCTAAACTCTTCAATCAAACTCAAGCATCTAAAAAAGAAAAAAGTTCCCAAGTACGTTAAAACATTTTACACAGACTTAGAATTCTTATTCTTTAGTTCCAATGTATTTTCACCAAGCCTTGGGTGGAGAGTAAGGAAGACAGAGTATGTTCTTGTGCTGCTATAACAAATTATCACAAATCCATCAGCTTAAAATAATATCCATTTATTAGGTCACAGTTTGAATAGGTCAGAAATCCAGGTGGATGCATCTGGGTTCTATCTTCACGGTTTCACTAGGTCAAAATCAAGGTGTCACCAAGTAGGTACTTATCTTGAGGCTGTGGAAAGATACTTGTTTCCAAGCTCCTTAAAATCATTGGTAGAATTCAGTTCCTTGTGGGTGTCAGACTGGGTGTCTGTCTCCTAGTGGTGAGGAGGATGCAGGCACTCACTCTTAGCTCCTAAAACCTGCTGGTATTCACAGTATGTGGGCTTTCCATCTTCAAATCAACAAGAGAACATAAAGTCTCTGACTTTACCTCTACTTACACACTGGAAAAAACTGCCTTTTAAAGCAGTTCTAAAGGATTAGATGTGGTCTACCTGGGTAATCTCCCTACCTCAAGGTCAATCATGCCATATAACACAACATAAACATAGGAATGATTTCTCATCTTATTCACAGGTTCTGGGAAATAGAATATAGGATCCGGAGGAGCATATTTAGTTAGGGAATTGGAAAAGTTGAGAGTAGAAATATAAGCAGACTCTAGATGTTAGGTTCTTTGAACTTAGAAGCAGGACCAAAATATCTCTTATTGGGGGAAGGGCATTCAGGGGCACAGTCTAATTCTACACCTATATTAGCATTAGGGAAAGAATGTCAGACATTAAGAATTCTTTGCAAATTTCTATGACCTTGGAGCACTACTGAGAGCCTCTTCACATAGATGAGTCATAACATTTTTATCATTTGACAATTATTCTTCAAAAGTGCCCCTCTTCCAGAATGGCTCTATTATTTTATACTGTCTGATTTGTAAAATATATATGTATCTGACAGGACATTCTGTTTACTTTAATTTGTGTGTGTTTGGGCAAGAGTGGTGGTAAAGTCATTCTTCATTTCCTTGAACTTTGTAAAAATGACCATATACTAAATAGCACCATTGCATCCTGCTACCAGGTGAAAAATGCAAATGAATTCTTTGATCTGAGCACCTCCACTGGATTTTTGCATTCCCAGTACAAAAAGCAAAAAGATCCACTTTGGGGTCTGCTCTTGTGAAAAGTTTTTATGTATCTTGCTCCCAGGCAGTTAGAACAAGTCATGCTTTTCCTGGTTAGCCACTAGGTGTTACAACCAGAAGGCAATGCCCATGGTTGTGTTAATGAAGAAGCAAGATGTGGAGATTGAGTTAAGGCAGGCATGGCAGGTGGGAAGTGCAAGAGACAGGCAGAGACCTGCAATTTGTTACTAATAGTTGGGCATAAAGAAAACAGCGATTGTCATGTTCAGAGCCTCTGGTGCTTTCTGATGAGTGGTGTGCTGCCTCAGGGCATTTACGTTTAAAAAGCTCAGTAGAGCGGGAAAAGATAAGGAAGCACACAAAGATTAATTCTGAAGTTCTTGTTAAAACCAAATGCTTTAATCCTGGAAAAGAATGGGGGGAAATCTCCACATGTAGTACATTCGGCTGAGATCATCTTCAAAATTACTAGGAGGCTGAGGTACATGTGGCAGGGAGGGAATGTGTGTTTAAAATAATTTCTTTGAAATAAATAATAAAATAAAATAAAATAAAATAAAATAAAATAAAATAAAATAAAATAAAATAAAAATTTCTTTGGGCAGCCCAGACGGCTCAGCTGTTTAGTGCTGCCTTCAGCCCAAGGTGTGATCCTGGAAATCCGGATCAAGTCCCATGTCAGGCTCACTGCATGGAGCCTGCTTCTCCCTCTCCCCTTGTCTCTGCCTCTCTCTCTCTTTCTCTGTGTGTGTCTCTCATGAATAAATAAATAAAATCTTTTAAAAAAATAAAAATAAATAAAATAATTTCTTTTCCTCTGAGTTGGGTTTCAGTACATCTACTTTGTCCATTGTGTCTTCTGAACATCAATAGATCTTTATTTGGAACTGGCTGCTGTAACAATTTTGAGATTAACTTGATGAATCCAAAGAACCACACAGGGATAACACTGTAACAACAACAACAACAACTAAAATGTGGAGGGAAAGAGTGTTTATTTCCTGGCATTCACATTTTTTTCATGTGATTAGTTAGCTGTAAATGGCAAAAGTGGGGCAAGAGGCAAGAATGGGCCACGAATGCCTTCCTGAACAGATTTTCAGTCAAGACCACTCAATAGTCTTCTTCACATTATTTTTAAATAATACACATTCACTGCCAATTTTTTTTAAAGATTATATTTATTTATTCATGAGAGACACAGAGAGAGAGGGAGGCAGAGGCACAGGCAGAGGGAGAAGCAGGCTCCCTGCAGGAAGCCCGATATGGGACTTGATCCTGGGACTCCATGATCACACCCTGAACCAAAGGCAGACGCTCAACCACTGAGCCACCCAGGCATCCCCATTGCCAATATTTTATAAGTTTATTATGTCATTAAATCATTACTTCTTTAATTGGGGGAATAAGTTCTCAGAGCACAGTGAGGTCTATTTTTTATCCACCATTTTAAACTAAACAGTAAATATTTATTATATATTTCTTGATTAACTGAGCTGATTGACTCATGAAGGAAGGGAGGGAGAGAGAAGAGGAGGGAGAGACAGAAGGAACAACAAAAAGTAAAAGGAAGGAACAAAGGAAGGAAGGATAGACTTGGGACATGTTTGAGGAGAGATCATGTGGGTAAATTAAGAATGCAAACATTGATCACATGCACAAACATTTTATCACAGGGATCTAATAACGTAGTGCTTTGGTTCACAACATACCAGCCCCTGGGGAGCCAACCTTCTAAGTAAGTGAGTTTCAGAGCTGTGCCTTGTATTGGAATCTCAGTCTTGATGTTTGGGAGCAAATTCTGGAAAGATCTGCCTGAAGTCACTATACACAATTATTAAACAGAAAGCCACAGACAGTGGCCACAACAGAACAGTGAAAGGTAAGAGCAGGGGCCTTACTGATTTAAACCATAGTAAAAAAAAAAAAAAATAAATAAAATAAAAAATAAAAAAATAAACCATAGTAAACATGACCTGAGAGAAATTATGCCAAAGAAAAAAATATTTCTTTATGGTAGCTCAAGGCCAGTGATACCCTAAAACAGAGACTCTGATTAATGGCCTTGTAATATTTACGTCTGGTACTTCACTGGGAGATGCCCAAATGCACAAAGAGCAGTATGTTTCATCTCATGCTAAAGGAGTCTCTTGAGAGGGATACAGAAATCCAAGTTTGCTCCTGCTGTCAGCAAGTTCTGGAAGACATGGCAACTCAAGAACATATAGTACCAATAATATTCTCCCCACTCAGTTGACATATTGTAGATATCTGCCTCAGATTCAGTATGAAAAGGAAGATGATTATCTGGAAGTTGCTAAAGAGACATCCAGAATACATTAGGTAAGTTCTAGAAGTAATGAAAAGGATTCACATTCTCTCCAGGACTAACTTGAAGCTTTGCCCAGGTCCACAGTTGCTAGTGGTGCTAAGTATGCTGTCACTCCTCCTTTTTGCAGTCACTGTAGAAGCACTATGCTCGCCTAGGCTACTCTTCCCAACTGAGATAGAAGCAGCTCTAAAGTCTTAAAAAAAAAAAAAATACACCTGGGAATTTTTCATTCTGAGTTGATCTACAAGTGAAAACCTATCTGCCATTATTTGACAAAATTACAATTTTTGAATTCTTTATTGGTCTTTCCTGAGTTGCACAGACACCTCATGTTAAACACATCCATTTTTCTGACAGCTAACAATAGTTTGTATGCCTTTCAAGCAGTTAAGAATCTCTGTATCTACTTTGGATTTGACCCTAATTTTATGCTTTCGGTTTTCTCATTTTGAACCATAATATATTCTCTCAATTTCTTAATGCCTTTATGCTAATTGGGGAGTTCGTGAAATAGATTCATCAAGGAATGTTGTGGTTTTTAAGAATCTCAAGTTACGAAAAGTCTGGCTTTCATTATCCACTAGGAAAAAAAAACAAAAAGGCTGTTAATCATTATTTATGACATTTCATTTAAAAACACAGGAGACATTCTCTGGCATGAAAGTGAGTCATTCAACATCTATGTTTCACTAAGGCAGAGTGTATACCACCAGCTAATGGAAAGGATCTGTCTGGAGATAAGAAACATCAAAATTAAAATTATAAACTTCATTCTGACCTCAAACCACATAAATGAAAGACTTGTGAACATCATCCCTGTTGTAGCCAATGCACAGAGAGTGTTCTCAGTAATTATGCCTTAGAAATGTTCAACCATGAGCCAGATAAATGAACTATGAAAAGTTCATCTATCTAAGGTTTAGGCTGAATGCCACTGCAGCTGGAGTTTTCTCTCTAAAGAAGGAATTGCTCTATGAACACACTACAGACTCTATATCCTTTCTTGCCTTTTGCCCTTATCTTCTTACATATTAAGACCTCGTGTGTTTAATTAGACATATAAAGCTAGAAGGAAAGCAACTTTTAGTTAAGATTAAACCATACCCAATACATTTGTTGTTTGATATATTTAAAGTTCTGGGCCAGTAGTGGATGTAATCTTGCTACTAGACTTGCACCACTGGAAGATTAGAGTGGAATCCCATTGGACATGATTTGCATGGGTCCCATACTGATTGGCAACTTTCTTGCTGCGGGACCCTGAAGAAACCACTGAGCCTCTCTAAGCCTAATTTTAAAAATATTAAAGAAGGTTTATTATGTCCCATGGATTCTCCTAGGCCCTGGGATAAAAATAAGACTAAAAAAAAAATCATCTTTTTCTGTGGATAGCCCAGGTCTAAAGAGGAGACAAAGAGATAAAAAGCAACTAAATTTGCTAGTACATGTAGTAGAGGTAGGGACTATCCTTCCAATG
Organism: Canis aureus; assembly: GCF_053574225.1. Taxonomy (NCBI): domain Eukaryota; kingdom Metazoa; phylum Chordata; class Mammalia; order Carnivora; family Canidae; genus Canis; species Canis aureus. The sequence continues at coordinate 78,722,841 of NC_135611.1, read as the reverse complement.
AGTTTGTTTTATATAAGCATGCTTTGCTAATTACTATACAACATGTATTTATATGACCCACTATTTACTGAGTGCCTATTACATGTAGACACTATCACACATGCTATGAAATTTTAATGAACTATGATTATGTACTTAAAGATAAGTATACTGAACTTTAGGGAAGTTAAATAACTGGACTAAGATGATAGTTTCTAAGAAATGGCAGAAATAGGATTTGAACCTGTATCTGACAGAGTGCATAGTCATTGCCAATATGCTCTTGTGCCTCTTATGTGCTTCTAGTAATAATTATGTACCAGTTTTCTCAAGGGAAGCCTTTCATTATGATGGCTATCTCTAGTAGCTAATTCTAATCCTGGTTTCTGTAGCATTAATTAAGGGAAGAGAGAATGTGGTAAGACCATTGAAACTATACCAGTAAGAGTAATTCCCTGCTCCACCAAAGCAGAGCTTAGTTTTTGGCCAATTAAAACAACCTAGCCTAGAGTCACTAAAAAGACCATAATCTAGGGTTGTATAATACAGAAGTCACTCTGATTACACCCCCTTTTCATCCTCTCGGTCAGGAGATTTGGACTATCATAGTATTAGCATTAGTGATTTTCTATTTATGTCATAGTTCATTCATGAATGCTTGGGATGTGATTTTTAGCTAACTAAAAAGCTTATTTTTAAGACTATATAGACCATCCAAAGACAGAAGCAACCAGGAATTCAGACCAGAACAAAAAGGAGCTAAAAACTCAGTTTCAGAAAAAAAATGTCACTTGCCAAAGCTGGAAAGGGCAGAGGTAATGCCATGGGTCACACAGCAACAAGGACCCTACTGTGTGGGAGTTGGGGGGACTCGCCCAAAGGAAAAAAAGAACCCCCAACGCTTAGATGAGAAAGGTTGCTTCTTCCTTGATTAGATCTTACAATGAAATGTTTATTTTTATACCCCCAGTAAAAATAATTTACACCTTCTAAGAAGTCACTACATCATCATACCTGGCTCTTTTTAAAACCTAAGGAGGGGGGCAGGCCAGGTGGCTCAGTGGTTTAGCATTGACTTCGACCCAGGTTGTAGTCCTGGAGACCCGGGATCAAGCCCCATGTCAGGAACCCTGCATGGAGCCTGCTTCTCCCTCTGCCTGTGTCTCTACCTCTCTCTCTCTCTCTCTCTCTCTCTCTCTGCTTGTGTCTCATGAATAAATAAATGAAATTTTTTAAAAAATGCTTTAAAAATAAAAACCTAAGGAGGGGGCAGATAAATAAAGCAGATTGTCCTCAAGATACAGATCTTTCTACACCCCAACTTACATTGAAGGGACATATCTAGCAGCTTGCAAGTGATCCATACATTCTTTTTAAATGAAATAAGTAACCATGTTCCAAGTACTACAATAGATTGGGAGAACAGGTAGGTAAGGCTTGACTTGGAAATATGTATGCGGGAAGGAGCTTGAAAATAAGAAAAAAGTAGACTTTGAGAACACACAGTGGCTATCATTCCTAAATAACGTCATTTCCCCTACATATATATTCAGTGATAAAAGGGCAGGTTTGAAGGGACATCTGTAAGTAGCCATACTTTCCAGTACTTTAATTTGAATGTGTGATGGGAAATCTAGACATTTTCTACAGAAAGCACTATGAGGGAATAATCAGAAATGTTAAAATCAATAAAGTCTAAATTGTCTCCAAGATAATAAAACGCACTTTAAGTGAGATTACATGGTGCAATATGATACACACACATATGAACACACACAGACACACACACAACACAATACATAAACACAGCTCACTGATACAGTAATAAAAATGGGTGAGCTGGTCTTAAAGAATTAGTACAAGAAATCGAATATAATTACTCTTCCTTTTATGTATCTGTATTATTATACTTTCATGGGAAAATTTTGTAAAAAAAATTCAGCATAGATTAAATACTAAAAAGTCTATCTGTACTGATTAAAGTTTGCCCTCTAGTGAAAGGCCAGGCCCTTGTATGCAGAAACTGTCTTTATAGGTGAACCACATTCCTGTATTCTTTAAATTCCAAATGTAGTCTGCCTTGGTATACACTGAATTTTGGTTTCAGTGCACTAAGTTGCCAGTTTATAAGTCTATAAATTCTTATTCTAAAGTATGTGTGTGTGTGTGTGTACATGTAATCATCAAACTTTTTCTTTAACAAAAGTAGGTCAGGTGAATATCTCACGATACTAGCCCTAATCATTCACTCAAAGAGTCATTTTCTCTGCCTCCTTAGCAAAGCAAGTACTGAAATAACAAATAATCATCCTCTTTCTGATGTCATTTCTATGGCAGCAGAAAACTATTTTTGTTATGTCTTGATATATCAGCATTCACAAAAATCTTCTAGGTTGACTATGGCTTTATTTTTATACAAGGCTTAAAAAGAAAAAAAAAACATTAAACAGTAGTATAATATAGTTGTCATTTTTTACAGCCTCACTTCTAACCCTTAGATGAGAAAGGTTACTTCACCTTGATGGAGGCTTCAATGAAATATTTATCCTTATACCCCCACGACTTTACCGTGTGCTTCTATGGAAGTTACCAGAATATCACATATTTAAATCCTGAGTTTCTTCACACTGTCAGTGAAAGACAGAGAGAAAAGACCACCACAACCAACAACAATGATAAAAGCCCCTTATCTGAAAAGAACCAATAAGTAATTTTTTTAAAGTAGTGAGAGAAAAAATTTTAAATTGTGAAAGGCAAATGGATTTATATTTGAAAATGGCCCATTTAAAGTATTCGCTACAAAAATCTTGCTTTAAAAACAATGTTTCATCATTTTTTCTTGACATCCATAATAATGACAAAATATTCTTACACATTTTCATGTGTTCTTTTCTAAATACTATAATAAAAGCTGTCAGTTATCCCTTCTGCATACTAACAGAAAAGTACAATCCTTTGTTCTGTGTGTGACTACATTTGCACATTATAGAACTATGAAATATTTACAAAGGGAAGGTTAAATCAATACAGCTCTAAAATTTGTACTTCGGTCTACAGGGATTTATATCATCTTGATTTAATGAAGTACGAGGAGTAGAATGTTGACACACAGAAAAAAATATTTCGGTTTCTCCTTTATTGTACATACAGAAAGTACTGAAGTAGGATTTGTTGATATCTAAGCAGTAACTAATTATTACACATTTTATGCCTCCACCATCATTTGAAAAATCTCATGGTGAAAAGCAGACACCAACTATCAAAAAGAGAAATAAATGTAAAGAATACTGTACTTCATTTAACTTAGCTTGATTGTCAAAAATCTTTCAAAATATTTTATATTTTACTCTTATGGTGCTAAGATTAGTTCAGATATATAAAAATAACCTATATAGATATTTATAATATGATGCATATTTTCATATATTGATTATTTATTCTTATAGATCTCATTAGTACTTATTAGTGCTACAGATATAAATTCCCTGTAGTAGTATAAGACTAGGCTCAGTAAACGGAACAGAAGCCTCTCCTGTTATTTACAAAAAATTGCCAATCTCACATTTTCTTCCAACAAGAGCTTTAATGAGGATGTGCAAAGATCAGAAGAGAGAAGCAAAGAGCTTTGAAAATGTACTTTTTAAAATAAACAAATGAAACATATTTAGGATAATAACCATTTATAAAAGGGCATAGGATATGTCAAGATGAAAGTCTACATGAAATGCATCTTTCTTCTTTTATAGAATTGATTATTTATTTCAAGTTCACATTGTCTAATATATATTTTCTATTGCATTATATAAACTAGAAGACTTTGTGGTTTTGTTGTTGTTTTTGAGAGAGAGAAAGAGCAAGAAAGGGCACATGCTAGTAGGGGTGCAGAGAGGCAGGGAGGGGTGGGGAGAGACAGAGGGAAGTGAGAGAAAATCCTAAGGAGTCTCAGTGCAGAGCCTGAACTGTGCTAGATCTCACAACACTGTGATCATGACCTGAACCAAAATCGAGAGGCAGACACTTAACTAATTGAGCCACTCAGGTACCCCTAAACTAGAAGGCTTTTTAACAATTAACATCAGCTGAAAGATCACACTGTATTACAGATGTTCGATAGATGAATCAAAATATCCATGTACAAGACCCAATGACTACAAACACCTGATCAAAGAGAAAAGAACACATTTTGGTAAACCTGACTCCGGTTCTGATGGTTATGTTGTCTGTGACCTAAGGCAAGTTTCTTTATCTCCCTGAATCCTAAATATTTTTCTATATGAGATAAATAAACCTGCTTTTCTGGTTACCTCACATGATTATTTTAAAGACCCAAAGATATTATAAACTTGTTTGTAGTCTATTATGCAATTCTGAGGGGATATAAAAATCAGTTTTACCTCCATATTATGTATTGCTTAAGTGTATATTAAAACAACTCAAGGGTAATTAACAACTATTTACTGAGCTCAGATTCCCCAGCACACACCTGTTAAAACGCTGAAGCTCAGAGTCCCCCTGAGTGTGCAGCAGTACAAAGAGGAAGTGAAAATTAAATTTGAAAAGTGAAGCAAACAAATTTCATTGCAGTAAACTACACATAATTATTTAATATCCATATTAACTGGAAATGCTTATCTCATATTTTATTATATTTCACATGGGCCTCTTAATTAAGTAATAATGTTATTATGTGTCTTGGCCAATGTTCCCCAGAAAATAGAGCATTAGACATAGCTTTAAGTGCTAATGTGTGATTAGGGACTGCAGTACCAGGGAGCAGAAGAGACACAAAGGGAGTGAAGTAGGAATGGAGGTGGAGCTAGTAAGAAAATGTGTTATTAGGTGACTGCCAGTAAACGAAATTGATAGCTTGATTTCCCGAGCCTTCCAAGAAACCATATAAACTACATCTCAGGACCATTCTTTGAGTGCACAGAGAAAGGGAAGAGGGAAATCACTTGCAAGTAGCTTCCACCAATCAAAGTTTTTGCTACATCAGGCATTAACTCTTGGTGACTTTCAGAATCGTGCAGCGTCCCATGTTCAGGAAACAGGGAAGCTCTGAAGCAGAGGTGCGAACTACATGCATGGCATGAGGTGAGACATGGTTCAATCCCATGTGTGTGATGTCAGAGTCCACAGCAGCTGAGCCACAGACACATGGAGTGAGAGGATCAGAAATTTGCAGAAGAGATGACTGGCACACCAAAACACAGCAGTTACTATATTCCAGTTTTATTCTCACAAATACCTTGCTAACTTAGTCCTGCTGAGATTCTCATCTTGCCATTATGACACAAAATGACAACTGAGCTGAAATTTTCAGCCAATTTCAAGCCTCCCCTCCCCATGCCTTGCCTCAATCAAATTAGGCACATATTAGAAGCAGGCACGACCAACAAAAACAGGTCTATTTACTGGACACAGCAGATAAAAGGGCAAATACTATGATAGCTATCCTACCAATATTCCATGAATAATTCCCTGTCTCTAGTACCAGTGTAGAAAAGTCTCATGTTCTTGGTGTTTTCCTCATGTATATGATATTGATTACTTAGCACTCTTATACTAACACTAGTACACTGCGGAGTGCCTATTAAGTCGCTTTGCCTGTTATCTCAAACATCAAGGGTGAGGCATCTGAAATCATCCCCTGAATGACAAGTTGTACACCTGAGCAGTGGAAGCTTAATCTGTGGGTTGGCCACCTTACAAATACGTGTTCCTCCCATTCCAAACCTTGACCCTTTGGGCCTGGTGCACTTCTCCCTGGTTGCTCCTTTCTAGTCGATTTTATCACTAGTGATACTGGGGAAAAGAAGAGGCTATCTTCATTAAACAGCCCACTTGTTCACTTAAGATGAAAAGATTTGTCAATAATCAGGAATCAAAATATTTTTCTGGCTAATTTAGGATAATTACTTATGAGTGACTTCTGATGCACTGAACTATTTGAATCAAAATCAGAAATTATTATAGGCACACTGAATACAAATGACTCATGCTTTAAAAAATCTGTAGTAAATAGTGTTTATAAAATATGTATATACATGAAAAAGTAAAAGCAAGGACTCTTGAGTTAAATAGAAAGATAGAAATTCTCAACAAAGAAATATAAGATATAAGCAAAAACCAAATAGAAATTTTAGTATAAAAATGGTAATAAACGTGGGACGCCTGGGTGGCTCAGTGATTGAGCAACTGCCTTTGACTCAGGGTGTGATCCTGGAGTCCCAGGATCAAGTCCCACATCGGGCTCCCTGCAGGAAGCCTGCTTCTCCCTCTGCCTGTGTCTCTGCCTCTCTCTCTCTTTGTCTTTCATGAATAAATAAAAAAATAAAATCTTAAAAAAATGATAATAAACTCAAAAAAACAAAAACAAAGCCTCACCACCAGATGAGTTAAATAGCAGAATGGAGGTAGTGGAGGATAGGGATGATGAAGATGAAGACAAACAATAGGAATTATCCAACTTCAGCAACAGATGCTAAATGTGCTATCTTCTGAATAAAGCAGAAAGCACTGGTTTTCAGTAGATGATGAGAAGTTAAATACATATTTTGTGATATCTAAGACTACTGGTAGAAAACCTATACAGGGATCCCTGGGTGGCGCAGTGGTTTGGCGCCTGCCTTTGGCCCAGGGCGCTATCCTGGAGACCCGGGATCGAATCCCACATCAGGCTCCCTGCATGGAGCCTGCTTCTCTCTCTGCCTGTGTCTCTGCCTCTCTCTCTCTCTCTCTCTATCATAAATAAATAAAGAAAAGAATATTAAAAAAAAAGAAAACCTATACAAAGGTATATAGAGAAAAGCACAGTTGATAAATTAAAATGAAATAGCAAAAAAATATTCAAAAATTCCATGAGAAGGCAGGAAGGGAAAAATTGAAGGAAAAAGAAGAACATCTCTTTCTATCTTTCAGAACAGCTTTAGTAGAATAGGTATGGTTTCTTCTTTAAATGTTTGATCCCCAGGGAAGCCATCTCGCCCTGGGCTTTTGTGTCTTGGGAGGTTTTTGATGACTGCTTCAATTTCCTCCCTGGTTATTGGCCTGTTCATGTTTTCTATTTCTTCCAGTTCCAGTATTGGTAGTTTGTGGTTTTCCAGAAATGCGTCCATTTCTTCTAGATTGCCTAATTTATTGGCATATAGCTGTTCATAATATGTTTTTAAAATTATTTGTATTTCCTTGGTGTTGATAGTGATCTCTCCTTTCTCATTCATGATTTTATTAGAGTCTTCTCTCTCTTCTTTTTAATAAGGCTGGCTAATGGTTTATCTATCTTATTAATTCTTTCAAAGAACCAACTCCTGGTTTTGTTGATCTGTTCCACACTTCTTCTGGTCTCGATTTCATTGAGTTCTGCTCAAATCTTTATTAACTGTCTTCTTCTGCTGGGTATAGGATCTATTTGCTGTTTTTTCTCTAGCTCCTTTAGGTGTAAGGTTAGCTTTTGTATATGAGTTCTTTCCAGTTTTTGGATGGCTGCTTGTATTGCGATGTATTTCCCCTCAGGATTGCTTTTGCTGTATCCCAGATTTTGAATGGTTATATCTTCATTCTCATTAGTTTCCATGAATCTTTTTAATTCTTCCTTCATTTCCTGGTTTACCATTTGCTTTGACGTGGATGGAACTGGAGGGTATTATGCTGAGTGAAATAAGTCAATCGGAGAAGGACACAAACATTATATGGTCTCATTCATTTGGAGAATATAAAAAAATAGTGACAGGGAATAATGGGGAAAGGAGAAAAAATGAGTGGGAAATATCAGAAAAGGAGACAGAATATGAGAGACCCCTAACTCTGGGAAACGAACCAGGGGTGGGGGAAAGGGAAGTGGGCCAGGGTTGGGGGTGACTGGGTGACAGGCACTGAGGGGGGCACTTGATGGGATGAGCACTGAGTGTTATTCTATATGTTGGCAAATTGAACACCAATAAAAAATAAATTTACAAAAAAAAAAATAAAAGGAAGAACAAACAGAAAGCAAGTTTTTAAATGATAGGCCTAAATCTAAATATGTCACTAATTACATTCAATGCAAATGTTGCAAATATGCCAGTTAAACAACAGACATTCTCAGGATGGATAAAAAAATATGAACCAACAGTATCCTGTTTACAAGAATATCACCTCAACTGAAATGATATAGGTAAGTTACAAGTAAAAGGATGGAAGAGATATTTAATTCAAGCACTAATCAAAAGAAATCTGACATGACTTTATTACTATCAGAAAAGCTAAACCTCAGAGTAAAGAATATTTCCAAGGTACATTATTTACCATTACATAATGGTAAAAGGGTCAGTTCACCAAGTAGACATAACAATTCTATCTGTAACATATCTAACAACATGTAGGTTCAAAGACTGCCTGATCTGAATGGAGATATAGACAAATACACAATTCTACTTTTAGACTTCAACTCTCCTCTCTCTATAATGGATGGGATAAGTAGACAGAAAATCAGCTATGAAATAGAACTGAACATCATCATCAACCAACAGTGACATTTATAGAGCATTTCATCTCAAACCAGCAAAATACATATTTTTAAGCATGTATACAACACTGAATAAGATAAACCAAACCATGTGTTTATTGCAGCATTATTTGCAATAGCCAAGCTATGGAAGCAAACTAAGTGTTCATCAATCGACAAATGGACAAAGAAAATGTATATTATATGTACATAATGGAATATTACTTGGCCATAAAGAATAATGAAATCTTGACATTTGTAACAGTGTGGATGGACCTAGAAGGTATTATGCTAATTGAAAGAAGTCAAACTGAGAAAGACAAATATATGATTTCACTCATATATGGGATATAAAAAAATTTAAAAACAACCAAATGAATAAACAAACAAAGGAAAAACAGAATCAGACTTACAAAAACAAAGAACTGCTGGTTGCCAGAAAGAATGGGTATGGGAGAATGGGCAAAAAGGTGAAAGTCACTGGGAAATACAGGCTTCCAGTTAAGGAGTGAATGTCATGGGAATAAAAGATATAATATAGGCAATATAATCAATGATAATGTAATAGCATTATATGGTGACAGATGGTAGCTACACTTGTGATGAACATAGCATAACATATAGACTTGTCAAATCACTATGCTGTATACTCAAAACTAACATAACATTGTGTGTCAACGATAAAAAAGAAAGAGGAAAGAAAGAAAGAAAGAAAGAAAGAAAGAAAGAAAGAAAGAAAGAATTAAAAATAAAACTTTAAGAAATTTGAAATAATTAAAATCATGCAAAGTATGTTTTCTGGCCATAACAGAATTATACTACAAATCAATAATAAAAAAAAAAGAAAAAGAAAAGTCTCTCACATACTTGGAGCTTAAACAACATAATGCTAAATAACACATAGCTCAAACAAGGATTCTGAGGGAAATTAGAAAATATATTAAAATGAAAATACAGCATATTAATATTTGTATGATACTGCTAAAGGTGTTCTTAGAAATTTATTTCAGTAAATGATTATGCTATACTATAAATAAAACAATTTCAAATCAATAAGCATCATCCTTAAGAAACTGGAAAAATAAATGCAAAATAAACCTAAAGCAAGCAGAAGAAATCAAATAATAAAATGAAATGGACATCAGAAGAAAAGAAATGAAAACAAAGGCTAATTTTCTGAAAATATCAAGAATATGACCAACCCTCTAACAAGAGTGGCAAGAAATGAATTTAAGACAAAATTACCAATATGAAGAGTTTAGATATCAAAAGAATAATTAAAAAGTTCTACTATGAACAACTTTGTGTTTGGTATGCCACAGACTACTAGAACTTACTCAAGATGAGATAGGTAATATGAATAATTCCATTAACTATTAAAGAGATAAAATTTGTACTATACCCTTCCAAAAAAATTTTTTTTCAGACCCAGATGATTTCACTGGAGAACTCTATGAAACATGTGAAGAAGAAAAAATGCCAATTTGATACAATGTCCTAAAGTTAATGGAAAAGGAAAGAACATTTCCCAACTAATTTTATGAGGCCAGCATTTATTCTGATACAAAAATGAGACAAAAACAGTATGGAGGGAAAAACAGAAACAGAGAGAAAGAAAAAGAACTATAGACAAATATCCCTCATGAGTGTATATGCAAACATCCTCCATAAAATAGTAGCAAGCCAAATCCAGCAAGATACAAAAAGATCACACCATGACCAGTTGGAGTATATTGCAGGAATGAAACATTAGTTTAATATTCAAAAAACAGTCAAAGTAATCCACCATATTAAAGAAGAAGAGACACAGGATTATATTAACTGATGCAGAAAAATCATCTGACAAAATTAAACACCCATTCATGTTACAAATTTGAAGCAAACTAGAAAGAGAAAGAATTTGCTCAGCCTGATAAAGGGCATACACAAAACCTTATAGACAACCATGCTGCTTAATAGTAAAAGACTGAATACTTTTTCTCAAGATTGAACACAATCAAGGAGGTTCACTCTCATTTCACCTATTCAACACTGTAGTGGAAGTCCCTGCCAGTGAAATAAGACAAGAAAAATAGGTATACAAATTGGAAAGAACAAGTAGTACTGTTTCTGTTTACAAACAACATGATTATTTATGCAGACTATCCCAAATTCTACCACTAATAATTGGGTAGTAAGGTTTAGCATGCATTGACCATTTACACTTCTATTTACTAGCAATAAACAACTGAAAACTGAAATTACATATATAAAATTTTTGTGATTTTTATTTCACATGTATTTTTTAAATAGCTCTAAAAAATGACACATTTATGTACAAATCTAAAAAACATGTATAAGATCTATATGCTAAAAACTAAAAAATAGTGACAAAAAATCAAATGAGACTGAAGTATTTGGAGACATACTATATTCATGGATTTCAAGATTCAACATAGCTAAAATATCAGTGTTTCCCAAAGTGACCTATAGATTAAATATAATTCCAATCAAAGTCCCAACTGGACTGTTTCTTGTACTTATAGATATGTTTATTCTAAAATATATATGGAAAGGCAAAGACACTAGGATAGCCAAACCAGTTCTGGAAAAGAGTTGCAATTTTAAGATTTGTTGTAAATCTTCAGTGATCAAAACATTGTGATGTTATTGGTGGGATAGGCACACAGGTCAATGGAATTGAATAGAAAGCTTAGAAATAGACCAACACAAATATGCTAATTAATTCTGACTAAAGTGCAAAAGCAATTCAATGGAGATATGATGGCTTTACAACAAATGCAATTCAGACATACATCCATATGCAATAAAATGGACCTCAACCTAACCTTCATGCCTTCCACAAAAACTAACTCAAGACGAATCATAGATTTAAATGTAAAATATTAACTATAAAACTTTCAGAAGAAAATAGTTGTTCCCTGGGATGAAGCAAATAATTCTTAGATACAACATCAAAAGCATAATCTATAAAAGAAAACAGTTGATAAACTGACCTTCATCAAAATTATATACCTTGCTCTATGAATGAATGCTCTATGAAAGATACATTTAAGGGGGTGTACAATGACAAAAGCCAATTACAAATTATTTGGATCCTGAACTTCAAAACTCAACAGAAAGGTCTTCATTTTGGCCAGAGTTGCCATCTTCCAGTAATTTGTCAAAACGACCAACACAAAGGGAAAGAGGAGAGGCACCTACTATATGTTCTCTAGGCCTTTTATGAAACATAGAATTACTCCTTTGGTCACATAACACGCAAATCTACAAGAAAGGTGATATTGCTGACATCAAGAGAATGCTCACTGTTCAAAAAGGTACATATGTTGCCATGTCTATGTTACCCAGCATGTTGTTGACATTGTTGTATACAATGAGTTTAACAAACGAGTTAAGAGCAAGATTCTTGCCAAGAGAATTAATGTATGTAGTAAGCATACTAAATACTCTGAGTTGGGATGGTTTCTGAAGCATGTGAAGGAAAAGTGATCAGAAAAGAAGGAAGCCAAAGAGACAGGTACTTAGGTTCAACTTAAGTGCCAGCCTGCTCTACCCAGAGATGCACACTTTGGGAAAACCAATGGAAAGAAGCCTGAGCTTCTGGAACCTGTTCCCTACGAGGTCATGGCATGATAGGTAAAAGAGTAAAAGACCTCTGGAATGTAAGAAAACAAAACAACACAACAACAAAAACCCTCAAAAGAAAGAAAACAAACAAACCAGTTAAAAATTGGGCAAAACATTTGAATAGATAATTCACCAAAGAAAATACAGATAGCAAATAAGCCTATGTATGGATGTTCAACATTATTAATAATTAGGAAAATACAAATTTAAAATTGATGTGATACTACTGCACCCTATCAGAAGAACAAAAATTAAAACAATACCAAGTGTTGAGCAGAACTACTGGAACTCACATACAAAGCAGTGATGGCAAAGCAAAATGACAGAGCCTCTCTTATAAAGGTAAACATACACCTAGCATATGACACAGCAATGCTACTCCTAGGTATTTTCCCTAACGAATTTGAAACTTATGTTCACACAAAAATCTATATATGAATGATTTATGGCAGCACTATTCATAAATGCCAAAACACTAGAAATCATTCAAATGCTCTTCAGTGAATGAATGGATAAAGAGACTGTGGTACTTTTATATAGTGGAAATTACTCAGCAAGAAAAAGGAACAAATTATTGGTGCACACAACTTGGGTACCATCTCAAGATCAATATGCTGAATAAAAGGAGCCACTCTCAAAAGATTATGTGATATATTAATTCATTCATAAGGAATTCACAAAAAGACAAAACTGAGTGACATAAAACAGATTAGTAAATTGCCAGGGGTTAGGGATGGGGAGAGGGTGTGACTGTAGTGGTAGGCCAAGGAAAGCTTTGAGGGTTATGGAACTATCTCTACTCTGATTATGATGGTGGTAATAAAAATTTATACATTAAAGTTCCTAGAACTGCCCACCAGAAAGTTTATTTTAATCTTTCTTATATTTTTTCATTTAAAAATAAATATTTTAAAAATATATATGTGAGAAATTGTGGGAGTAGATGAACTTCACTCTGCAAAGGAAGATGCCCCCAAATAATTAAACATCAGCTTTACCTGTCCTCTCTCAAGTAACTTCAGATAATCTTTAAAAAGAAGTCTAAGAAATGGCTATATGCTATATTTCTCCCCAACTCCTAAAATATGTTAATATTATTTTCTAAGCAAGTTACCTTTTAGAATGTTATAATCCATAATCAAGTTCTTCTGTATTTCAAATTATTATTTTTTTTCCAATTAAGGTGTTACTAAGAATCAAATAACATTTGAGAGACATACCTAAAAGTAAACTAATCTGTTGGAAAACTACTACTGAAGGTGTCTCAAAAGAATTGTGTGTGGAGATGACACAGACCTCCAAGGAATTTGGTTAACCTCAGTCAAAATGACACTGCTTCTGTCTAAGGGCAACTAGACACATCACCCAGAATAGTGATTCAATGTGGAAACTTTTAAATGAAATCACTTACCATTGCTACTTATTAGTACTCAATGAAATGTCTGGACTAAGTTCATGATGATGACACATTTCAGATAGTAATGATTTCTGAATACAACAAAGGCAGCATTTTTCAAATCTATAACCTGGAAGTGAGAGACTTTAAATTCCATTAGTGATTTCTTGAGACAGCAGCCACCCCACTGTGAAGTCCAGGGAAAAGTATGCATCTGTTGTTGATATATTATCTTAATGTTCCAACCATCTGCCTAAATAAAAACTAGGATCAAGAGGTATTAAAGTAAGTGGCCTCTCAGAAAGGGAGATAAATTGGGATGTAAAACTACTGAGGCCTTTGCTAAAATTCAATAACTAGCACAGTAAAATCTTTTCTCGTGCTACGGTTACATTTTGGTGTTCTCACTACTATTTCTGGGTAGAGGGCCACATTTCTGAAAACTACTGGGAGAAACAGAAAAATACTGAAACCCTGAACTATATTCCCAGATTATGTTTGATAGTATATTGGGTTCAATAAGCTACATGACAACAAGCAACCTGCCATTTGCTATTCCTTGGTATGTAACCTGATGTGAACGAATAGCACATCTGATAAGACTTAGGTGGCTGAGGACATTACTCTCACCTCTCCAGACCAGAGTTTACATATCATGACCTGAGCTCCATTTTAGGAGTATATTCTCGCATTCCCGAAATCCCAGAACTAGTTGAGTTTGTTTTGTTTTCAAACCTTTTGGTTGAACATTTTGTTCTTGGAATGCATAGCTCTTCCTTCTGGGCTTGATCATTGGAAAACTAAATCCTAGTTGTTTTCTTATGCTCTTGCTGTTGTCTTTACTTGCCCCAGCCTTCTGGGCATAATCTTATATTCCACAGACATGACTCTTAAGTGCACCTCTGCTTGGCTTACATGACTGATCATTATCTCTGTCAAACCTCGTCGGCCTCTTAAATTGCCTTCGTGCTCCAGCTTCATCAGCCATGTCAAAATGAGATGTAGGAGGGGAATGAGAAAGGACAACCAGAGCCAGCTCCACATTCAAGCAAAGGAAGAGGTCATATGTTACAGTGTCCTCAGAGGGGACTAATGGGAGCACTGTCAAAAATTCTTACTCTCTTACTGAAGAGACTGTCCTTTTTCCAGTGGATAGTCTTTCCTGCTTTGTAGAATATTAGTTGACCATAGAGTTGAGGACCCATTTCTGGATTGTCTATTCTGTTCCAGTGATATATGTGTCTGTTTTTGTGCCATTACCACATTGTCTTGATGACCACAGCTTTGTAGTACAGCCTGAAATCTGGCATTGTGATGCCCCCGGCTCTGGTTTTCTTTTTTAATATTCCCCTGGCTATTTGGGGTCTTTTCTGATTCCACACAAATCTTAAGATGATTTGTTCCAACTCTCTGAAGAAAGTCCATGGTATTTTGATAGGGATTGCATTAAATGTGTAAATTTCCCTGGGTAGCATTGACATTTTCACAATATTAATTCTGCCAATCCATGAGCATGGAATATTTTTCCATCTCTTTGTGTCTTCCTCAATTTCTTTCAGAAGTGTTCTGTTGTTTTTAGGGTATAGATCCTTTACCTCTTTGGATAGGTTGGTTTGTTCCTAGGTATCTTATGCTTTTGGGTGCAGTTGTAAATGGGATTGACTCCTTAATTTCTCTTTCTTCAGTCTCATTGTTAGTGCATAGAAATGCCACTGCTTTCTGGGCATTGATTTTGTATCCTGCCACACTGCCGAATTGCTGTATGAGTTCTAGCAATCTTGGGGTGGAGTCTTTTGGATTTTCTATGTACAGTATCATGTCATTTGCAAAGAGGAGAGTTTTACTTCTTTGCCAATTTGAATGCTGGGAAAATTGGACAGCCACGTGCAGAAGAATGAAACTAGACCATTCTCTTACAACAGACACAAAGATAAACTTAAAATGGATGAAAGATCTAAATGTGAGACAAGAATCCATCAAAATCCTAGAAGGCAACACCCTTTTTGAACTTGGCCACAGCAACTTCTTGCAAGATACATCTATGAAGGCAAGGGAAACAAAAGCAAAAATGAATTATTGGGACTTAATCAAGATAAAAAGCTTCTGCACAGCAAAAGAAACAGTCAACAAGACTAAAATACAACCTACAGAATGGGAGAAGATATTTCCAAATATATCTGACATATCAGATAAAGGACTGGTATCCAAGATCTATAAGAACTTATTAAACTCAACAGCAAAGAAACAATCCAATCATGAAACGGGCAAAAGACATGAGCAGAATTTCACAGAGGAAGATATAGACATAGCCAAGAAGCACATGAGAAAATGCTCCACATCACTGGCCATCAAGGAAATACAAATCAAAACCACAATGAGATACCACCTCACACCAGTGGGAATGGTGAAAATTAACCAGACAGGAAACAGCAAATGTTGGAGAGGATGTGGAGAAAGGGGAACCCTCCTGCACTGTTGGTGGGAATGTGAACTGGTGCAGCCTCTCTGGAAAACTGTGTGAGGTTCCTCAAAGAGTTAAAAATAGATCTTCCCTACGACCCAGCAATTGCACTGCTGGGGATTTACCCCAAACATACAGATGCAGTGAAATGCCGGGACACCTGCACCCCAATGTTTATAACAGCAATGTCCACAATAGCCAAACTGTGGAAGGAGCCTCGGTGTCCATCGAAAGATGAATGGATAAAGAAGATGTGGTCTATGTATACAATGGAATATTAGCCATTAGAAACGACAAATACCCACCATATGCTTCAACATGGATGGAACTGGAGGGTATTATGCTGAGTGAAGTAAGTCAGTCGGAGAAGGACAAACATTATATGGTCTCATCCATTTGGGGATTATAAAAAATAGTGAAAGGGAATAAAGGGGAAAGGAGAGAAAATGACTGGGAAATATCAGAGAGGGTGCCAAAACATGAGAGACACCTAACTCTGGGAAACCAACAAGGGGTAGTGGAAAAGGAAGTGGGAGGGGGTCTGCGGTGACTGGGTGATGGGCACTGAGGGGGGCACTTGACAGGATGAGCACTGGGTGTTATGCTATATGTTGGCAAATTGAACTCCAATAAAAAATTTTTTTTAAAAATTCTTACTCTTTTTGAACAGGGATGCTTTCAATGCTCCAATATGACACACTGAACTCTGGCCTTACATAAGTCCTATAGCAACTAAGTCACCGACTGACTTAGTCTAGTTGCTAGTCCTAGCACCTCTAGGCATTCTACATCTTATGGTATAAAAGAGGCTAACAAGTTGTAAACTATAAACTCATATATTGTCTGTATCTGAAACTGTGCCAGATATTAGGTATATATCAACACCTGACTCCTGTCCTCTAGATATTAGTATTAAAATTGAGAAGGCATACATAGGAAAACTAAGACACAGTATAAAAAGGGAAACATAAAGAAATGTTTACAGAGAATAGTCTGAAAGCCCAAGAGAATTACTCAGGGCAGTCAAGAAAATCTATTGGGCTGTGACCCAGAACATGGAATCAAATCAGATAGAGAAGTAGAGAAAGACCTTCCAGCTCCAAATTCTTCATCCTATGAGATGCTTGCAGTTAATTGGGTGCACTTACTTTTTTTCAATGTTTTTTTTTTTAATCTAGTATTCTTTATCAAGTCATTAAGGATTCTTTAGAACAGTATGAATAGAAATATTGTCAGAAAAAAAAAGAAAGGAAGGAAGGAAGGACAAAAAGTCATCTTCCTGAAGAAGACTATAAGCAGTACTGGGATGCTTTCTGAGCAGTCTGGCCTGTTTTCGTTCTAGATGTTTATTATACATATATCAACTTAAGTGCTAAGGGATATTTAGAGCACACTCAATATCAGACATGATACTAAACACTCTGCATAGACTGTATTTCATGCAGTCTATTGTAGGTATAGTGTATTTCATTGGTCCTAAGATGCACATTTTTCCCATATTTGAACAACCTCTGAAATTGGCATATGCCTTATACATGATGGTGTATAATAATTTAATTGGAAGCATTTTCTCTTTCTTGATGGTATATGAAGTAGTGCTGCAGCTTTAAATCAAGAACATCCTTATATTGGTGAAACATTGTAGTAATTCTAACATCAAAGTACATAATCCCATGTAAAATCCCCATTTTACAAAGAAGTTAATATACTTGCCTAGCTTCACACAGCAAATAAGCATCAGAGCCAGTTTTCAAACCAGAAAGTATGGATTCCAGTTTTGTGCTCTCAGCCACTATCCACAGTACTTCTCAAACAATTAAAAAAACAGTAAAAAATAGTAAAACCAGACATCTCACTCCTCTAATAAGATCATCCTACTGAAAAGAAATTTAAGATACTCCTGTTTGTCTTCATTTAAAACCCAAAGTGTGGCCATGGTAGTGTGGTTAATAAACAATGTTCTGTCACAGGATGATGAAATGACCATGTGGGAAATAGAAACCAATAGGCAGTAATACAGACTCCAGTACTTTCTACATATGGAGGGATATAGTTCATAATTATCATCTTCAATTCCTCAACACAAGTTGTAAGGAATCAGGCAGAAAGCACCTGGAAGGGATGCTGTAGAAAAGATGTCAACACTGAGTATGTGGTAAGTCTGGAAATGATTTAAGATAGGCTTTGTCCACCTCAGCACTACTAAGATTTTGGAACAGTTAATTCTTTGTTATAAGGAACCACTCTTTTTTATTGTGGGATGTTTAACAGTATCCCTACTCTCCCCAGTGGATGCCATTAATGCTACCCCAGTTGTGACAAGCAAAAATGTCCCCAGATAATGCCAAATGTCTCCTGGGAGACAAAATCAGCCTCAGCTGAAAACCACTCATTTTCAGTCTCTCTCTCTCTCTCTCTTTTTCTTTTTTTACATAATACATTCTGTTGTACAAAGAAGACAGCCCATGTATGACAATTATGATAGGAGTGAAGGATGGGCATGTGGGTGGAAGGAAAAAAGGGAAGAAGGAGGAAATTAGGAACAAAAGAATTCCATAATATTTACTAATATTCATTGGCAGATCATTTCAGCTAAACACTGAAAGACTAGCTAATATTTAATACTCACTATAAACCAAACATCAGAAAAATGCACTTCTTAATGCAAAAGCATATTTAGTAACCGTTACACGTAACTTCAGAAAGCATTTAAATAAAACGTCAAGCACAGGAGTGAAGGGTAACTATTCCCTTAGGAGTGCAATGGTTATAGATATGATCCCTTAAGTACATTATAGGTTTGTTTAAAAGAATTAATAAACTATGTTATTGACAGATATCTGCTCATTTCATTGAGATAAAATTATAATTGAATTGATAGGTAATGACCCTTTAAGTCATAAGAATAAAGCTCAAGTGGATGCTTGCATGGACCTCAGGGCAGAATTTCTTTGCATTCATCATTTTACTATTGATATGCTGTCATACTTATATTAATACTCCTGCATGATGTTACATCAATAAGTTATTAACAAAGTTTTCATATTTTCTGTCCTTATGAGGAATTTTTGAGAAAATATAATAGAAAAGAATAGCTCTGTGCTAGCAATATAAAATAAATCTATTTCAAATGCATTCACCCATTCAATAAATACTTACTGAGCACCAACCCCAGATTTCTGATATAATATTAAGCTTTTTCTTGAAATACATCCATAATAATAAAAACCTAAATCTATAGTTTCAGCTATGTGTAATTAATATATTGTATTTGCATTTATATATTGCAGCTATCTGTAAGTCAGGCTTTCTGAGTATTAGTAAAATATATAATTTAATATAAAGCATATTAAAAGACATCCCCCTCAAGATATTCCCTTGTTAGCTAAAATAAAAATGACTATAGGATATTATTTCAGACTTATAAAATTACTCTCACCAACAATCTTTTTTGCTCTCTCTTGATGCTCCAACTACTCTGTGAGTGAGGTTCTTTTTGATTACTGGTTTTATTATTTTATTGTATCCATTGTAACAATTGACAAATGGAATTTCAAAGAGATTAAGTGACATGGCAAGAACACTGCACATCTAGTTAATGAGGAAAAAAAATCAAGGTTTTTCTTTTATTCTAAGCATTATTTCCATCACACTATAATGATGTTTCATTCATTTACTTTGCAAAATATCAAATTCTTCTTGCGTTCCTGTTTAAAGAGACATGCTCTTAGAAGAGTGCTTCTCTGATAGGAGTAGGGTAGTGGTCAAAATCACCTGAGTCTGTTCATCTGGGTAATTCACTAGACATTCTTTGAGAAACACTGCCTTTAAGAAATAATATCTTCCTATCTTAATATTTAAAAATGAATGAGTGCATGATATTATATTCCTCAGATTCAGAAAAATTCTTTAGAATGGAAGTAAGCAGGGGAAATGCAGTAGACAGGTCTGAAATAGGAGGAAAATCTGTAAAACAAAACAAAACAAAACAAAACCAAAAAACAAAAAACTGGAAGCAGGTAGTAAAACAAATTCCACTGACTGTTTAAATTTGCCTGCAGGCATCCCTGCCACTGGGACTGTATATAAGACTGTATTTATACTCAGCCATCCATTTTTGAATTAGAAACTCCATTTCCTTCCAATTGCTTTTATAGTGATGCCAAGCACAAAACCAAATTTTCAAAAATTGATTTTCTTAGTACTAACCCAATGTCCGCCTGAACTAAAGTGTGCATCAAAGTCAGTTTTAAAAAATGCGGTGTGTCCTCTCTTTCATATCTTAGAAGTTCTTGGCCTAGACCATTTGGCAGGCCTGTAAGTTTTCTAGTAATTTTTCTTTCAATGCAAGATAACAATATAATAATGGAAGGCTGAAATTACAAGCCAATTTAACATTTCACCAGCAGGAGGGAAGAAAGAAAGGACAAAAGTAGTCATTGTCTAGAAAATAATAATGACATTTTACACTTACATGGTGCTTTGAAGTGTTCCCAAGGTACTTTCACATATATCATCTTATCTGATATAAACCGATAAGCCAAGCCATAGCCTCATCTTGCATAGTATAAAATTAAAATTCAGCCATATTAAGTGGGATAGCCAAAGCCACTTGCCTAGAAAAAGCACAAGAGCACAGATTATTTGACTCATAAACTAGAAGATCTTTTCACATACTATGTATAAAATACTTAAATATAATTCCCCATACTTTTTTTCTGCCTTCTTTGTTATATTCTATTCTTTCTATGGCTACACTATGTCTATACTGTCCTAAGGTTCCACCCTAGGCCCTCTGCTCTTCTTCTTCTACATTCTATCCCTGAGTTATCTCATCCAAATATTCAAGTTTAATTTCCTTATTACTACAACTATCCAAGTTTTTTTCTCCAACTCCCTACATACATTCATATCTCCAACTATCTACTGAATACTTCTCCTGAAATATCATAAAGATGTGTCACAGGCTATAGAGTGAAACTGAACTTACCATATATGCCAGTAAAATTGCTTATTTTTTTAAAGATTTATTTATTTATTCATGATGGACAGAGAGAGAGAGAGGCAGAGACACAGGAGGAGGGAGAAGCAAGCTCCATGCCGGGAGCCTGACGTGGGACTCGATCCCCGGACTCCAGGATCGCCCTGGGCCAAAGACAGGCGCCAAACCGCTGAGCCAACCAGAGATCCCCTAAAATTGCTTCTTCACCTTTATTCTCTCTTATGAAGAGAGACATCGCTACGAACTCAGATGCCCACAGAGAAGGTCTAGAAGTCATCTTACATTCTTCCTACTCATTATTCATTCCCCACATCCAAACACAAAGGCACAGTTCTGGTAGATTTAATCTCTGTAATATTGTCTAACACCTTCCCCTCTTCTCAATCCCTGCTGTCACTGCCTCCTTCATTCCTTCATTTTATCTTCCTCAGTTATAATAATATTTTCCTAATTGGTCTCTCTTTGGTTTTTCAAGTTCTGCTGCTCATAGCTGGAAAAGACAAAAACAGAAAATAAAACAAAAAACAACTTTCTGAAAATAAATCTGGCCATGTGGACTCCATGCCTTCATGAAGAACCTGCCAATGCTTTCGGGATTAAAATCAATTATTAGTTTAGTACATGTGATCTCTCATGATTTTTCTTCTAGCTATTCTGTTTGACTCAGACTTCTACCCACCCATTCCTTGATCATATTCAACCTTCATTCCAGCCATACTGAGCCACTTACTAAAAATTCCCCAACCTTATCATGTGGTTTCTGCCTCCCAAAGTGCCTTGAATAATTCATTCTTTATCTCCATTACTTTTACATAGCTAAGCTATGTAGAAGTAGTTTTTCATTCCAGAATTCAGTTCATATATCACATTTTCCAGAACACATTTCTCATCTATATAAACACTGTCTAATTTATATGCCCCGCCCCATATTCCCATTTATCAAGTCATAAAATGTTCATATTATTTAACCCACTTGTTTATCTTCAAAAGTTTCACAATATGGTAAAAATGACAAGCATAAAAAGTCATTGGCATATTCTAGGAAAACAAACAATTTTTCATACTTCCAATCTTTGTAAGACTTCTATATTCATTATACGACAGTAGCCTCACATCACTTTCTTACCTCAAATTTTTTTTCTTATATCTGCATTAGCTGAAGAGTGAACATATTTAAACTATAGTTACCCCCATGGAAACATTCATATTTGGCAATGTCACCATCATTTTTTCTCTTCAGCAATGTTTCTGCAATTATTTTGATATACTACTGAATGTTATATTTATTTTATAAATAACATAAAAATTAGTAGAAAAGGTAAACATTAAATTACTGATATAAATAAAAAAGTTTCCACAAATATAATAAAATTGCAAAAAGGGAAGAAATCAGGAAATTTTTTTTTTTAAGATTTTATTTATTAATTCATGAGAGACACAGAGAGAGAGAGAGAGAGACAGAGACACAGGCAGAGGGAGAAGCAGGCTCCACGTAGGGAGCCAGACTTGGCACTCTAGATCCGTGATCTCCAGGATCACACTCTGGACCGAAGGTGGCGCTAAACTGCTGGGCCACCCGGGCTGCCCAGGATATTTTTAACTTCTGTGGGTCACTAAAATTTAAGTAGTTGACAATGCACTACTGCAAATAAAAGAAAAAAAGCTTTCTGTAAATAACTGTCGAAAACATATTGTCTTAAAGAAGTATAATTATAGATTTTATACATTTTTTTAGTTATGGGGAATGAGACTTCCCTTATAACTTACAAGTATATTGTACAAACTTCATGTGTTTCATCTTCATGGACCTGTCAGAGAATGCATTATACTTCACCACACAGGAGTATTTGTACTTGTCAAAAACTATAAGCAATCTAAATATGTATCAATAGATTGGGAGCAAATTAACTGATGCCACAATCACTGAGTAGAATATTATGCAGCTATTATTATGAAGGCTATAGCATCACCTGAAAGCATAGTGATAACCTAGTAGCAAATTAAATGGTAAATTAAAAATGAGTGCCTATTATTAATTAATGAGATATAATAATATATCACACTGTAAAATTATGAGAAAAGTATATACCAAATTTACAAAGCTGTGCAGTTTTAATAGTGGGGTTATGGACAATTTCTCTCTATATCCAAGTTCTTTATAGCTATTATTATTTCTAGAAGAAAAGTTTAGGAGGAGTTCATTTTTAGAGGTTCAGCATTGGGGAAGGAATAAACATCAATCATAAATATAACAAATGTAAATCCTCTATTTTAAATCCTCTATGGGGAGAAAGCATATTAGAAACAGAGGCATATTAGCCAGAAGCATGTTTTTACTGTCTATATTTGAAACTTAAATATGACAAAATGAGCTGCAGATAGATACTAAGTTGACAAGGAGTGAAATGTGCTGGATTGTTCTTTTGTCAATTTGTTTACATTGGGAACAATGTTTCCCAGAATCCCTAACTCCATATGGTTTCAGCTTAGAGTTAGCTGAGTGACATTGCATGAGATTTGATAGGCAGAAGTGAAACAATAGCCATTACTCTCCAGATATTAACACTGGTTAGAAGCAAGTTGCCACAGCACATGTGGGTTCCAGTGTGTCTTTCCTACTCAGCAACAAGCTTCCTTCCTAAGTGTTGGTCATAGTAACAAAGAGTGACCCCAAGCCTATCACCACCACTTAGATATGAACTCAAAAGTAAGAGTCATAAAGAGTAAGTAACTTTCCATAGACTTCTGCACATGGAGAAGGAGGTGATCTGATTAAAAGTGTAGATGAGGCCCAGCAGAGACCAACATCAGCTGCCAGCCATGTGGATGGCCATCTTGAACGCTCAGATGACTCCGGCCTCATGACAAAACAGGAACAAGAATCACTCCAGTCAACCCACAAAGAGAGATATTAATAACAAATCAATTTTAAGCCAATAAATTTGGGGGTGACCAGCAATAGATAATCTGAGTGAAGACAAAGAGGAAGGAAATGCCTTGAGCAGTGCAACATAGAAATGACAATGGTCATAAGTTCTTCTCAAAAGAAGCAGTATAGATAAATTATCATGGACTCAGAGGCCAGAGATTTAGAAATAAGTTTATTTTTAATTTCATTTCTTGTGAGAATTAAAATACAAATCTGAACACTATCCAAAGCACATTTCTTTTTAGATTATGAATCCCTGCCAACAGATACATAATTCTAAGACACTATTCACAGAGAAATGTCGGGTAGAAAGGGAATACTAGGGACTTTTCTGTAATAATCCTTAAGGATTATGCTACTATTTAACCAACTTATTTTATAAAACACCAAAAGCCAGTATGTAATCTTGGGCAATGATTAACATATATTTCTTAAATATAGTTAAAAATAAAAAGTAGGGCGCCTGGGTGGCTCAATCAGTTAAGCATCTGCCTTCAGCTCAAGTCCTAGGATGGAGCCCTGCACTGGGCTCAGCAGGGAGCCTGCTTCTCTCTCTCCCTCTGCCTCTCCATGCCCCCCACTGTACTCTCTCTCTTGCTCTATCTCAAATAAATAAATAAGATCTTTAAAAGAATAAGAAATAAAAAATAAAACAGTAAGTTATTTTGATTTATGGTTTGAAAATCATAAATTCTGAAAAACATTGTACACTTTGTCTTTCCTTTTTCCTCCAACTTTATTGAGGTATAACTGGATACAAAATGCTGAAATTATATAATTAATGTATACTATTTGGTGAGTTTGGTTTCTTGTTTTTCTAAAAACAAAACTAATCTACTCTACAACTTTTCAGAGAAAAAGTGAAGGTGACAAAATGGATGTTATATCACTGCTATTCTGGGTACAACTACAACAAAAAGGATCTCTCTTTTTTTTGGCTGTGGTACAGAAATAGAGAGAGACAGAGATAGATAAGGAAGGGAGGAAGAAGTAAATATAGCCTGAGAGATATTCTAAAATGTAAATAAAGGATATCCTTTGTATTTACATAATCTGGTTAATGATTTGGTTAAATGGAAAAATCAGCCCACGCAATAGAGCTGTGTGGTTTCCTTTCAAGAACTCGAGAAGGAATAGCAGTGGTTATCAGCTCTGCACTCCCATCTTATGGGGAAGACCAGAACCAATAAAGCCATCAAACCTAAAAAGTATTCTTAAAAGTAAAAAGAGAGAGAGAGATTTTAAATCTGTTTCTCTTGAAGTTTTCTTGGTCCTTACCAAGTTAGTTATACTATGCAGATTAAAATCTTAAAACAGGTACAATTAAATTCTACAGGCCCTCATAGTCAGACTAAATCCTTTTCTAACACTGAAGTAAGAAAAGGGAATTATACATTCCTTAAGACATTAACCTCAAAATTTTACTCAAACTAGGAAGAGTTACACCAAGAACTTCTCAAAATCTATGTCAAAAGAAGGATTAAGAGCTTTTATGCTATTACTTTCTCAATATTTGGGAAAATTTTTCATCTATTGCTAGGAAATGGAGTTGTACCTTTTCTATTGTATGTCCATACAAAGGGATCAGATGAAGAAAAAAATGTTTGCTTCTCCCTCACCATCACGCTAATTGCATGTCCATGAATTATGTAAGGAGTCAGGGTGAGCTGACTCAGTAGTCTTTCCCTTTGTTTGCTAGCTCATTATTCCCAAATCCAAAATACACTAAGAATCATAGGTGTTTGTGCAGTGACATCCCGAAGAAAACAATTCTGGGCAAGTTTTAAAGTTGTATGACAGATACAATTAATAATAATAATAAAAAAAAGGATTTTCTTCTATTATTTCCCATGGGAAAAAAAGGAGGGGCAAATTTTCCTCAATCTTCATTTATTTCAAAACATTCAGTACTGAATAAAACCTTGTCATGTAAGAATAAAAAAGGTACAATTATACACCAGAAGATTTTTAAATGCAAAATAGCCTAATACATTGAAACTAATATGATGCTTTACAGCCAGCCCCAGTGACTCCCTGTGCCATTGTCTGTGAGACCTTGTATACCTGAATGCCCTTGAACTACTGCATTTTGCAGTACATTCCATTGCATACAATGGATGACCTTTACACATTGACTTTGACAGCAGCCCATCTCTTCCCTCGTAACTTCCACTCTTACGGGCTAATAGTATAATGCTAGATTTTTTAAATGAAGTTAACAGAAAAACTGTTTCCTAAGGGTTGCATCATTCGTCCATTTGTCATTAGTGTGACTCCAAGAAACATATGGCGCAGATACAGAAAAGTTGTCTGGGGAGGTTTGGATGATTAAGCAATGGGATATTTGGCTGTGAGGCACCAGGATGCCATTAAGGCCCGCTAAAGCTGTAAATGCCCCTGACAATAGTCTCCAACAGAAAACCTATCTCTAAACTGAGAAAAGTTAGTTCTCTTTTAGATTAAAGGCCCAATGGAATATTTACAACCATATAGTTAAGTCAACTTTATTGGGGTTGGAGGTTTAAGGGGCAAACAAAACGGTCTGTGGAATTGAACTGGGTAAACCATGCCTTTCTCTCTGCCATATTATATGCTATATTTGAGCATAGGATAGTGTATTCTGTCTACCTATCTCTCCATCCATCCATCCATCCATCATCCATCCATCCATCCATCCATCCATCCATCCACCTTCCTATTTAGCTATCTACCTATCAATCTACTGATCTATCATCTATCACCTAATGCAGCCAAAGGACAAAGGACAAAGGACAGCTAATGCATTTTATTTCCAAATAACTCAGAGGATCAGCAGCCCCATATCCCAAAAAAACTAGATCACCAAATGTCGGAAGTTAGAGAAAAATTTGTGCTATTTCAGTACATAAAAGCAAAGCTTGCTTGATAAAAAAAAAAAAAAAAAATTAAACGAAAACTTTTGTTTTTGTTTTGTTTTTTTTCTGATTGGAGAGGGGTCAAGAATGGAAGGAAAAACAAAAAAAGAAAACATTTTAAAAACTGACAAGCACCTTAACATCACAACTGGCCTGTGCTCAAAAACACAAGCCTCTTCATGGATGCAGTACCCTAAATCTTTTCAAGTCAAGTACCTTTGGCTCCCTGCCCCGCATTTATGATTTTTCCTTATTTTCACCCACTCTTTTATTTTGTTTTGTTTTTTCTTAAAAACAGGTCTCAAAACCACTGCAATGCATATCACCAAACATCACCTGGTTCCTCCAGAGCATGTGAAATGATCTCCATGTTAAAGTGACAGCGCATTTCTTTCTAAGTTCTTATCCCTTAATTTGGTTCTTGTATAGTTAAAGGTCTTCTCCCACTCCGGGCAACTTGAAGGTGAGAACCACCTTTCTTTCAATCTCATTCCTATTTTCAACCATCTAACAGGGACTACAGTAAGTGGTAACCAAAAGTTTACCGTTTTTGTTGTTGTTGTTGTTGTTAGTTTACCGATTTTTTAAATAAAACTCAGAAGGGATGCTTGGGTGGCTCAGTGGTTGAGCATCTGCCTTTGGCTCAGGGTGTGATCCTGGAATCCTGGGATCAAGTCCCACATTGTGCTCCCTGCATGGAGCCTGCTTCTCCCTCTGCCTATGTCTCTGCCTCTCTCTCTGTGTCTGTCATGAATGAATAAATAAAATCTCTAAAAATAAAATAAAAATGAATCACAGGCACTCAAATCTGGATATAAATAAATTAATTAATTAAAAAACTCAGGAAAAAATCTTCATGAGAATGAATATATCAGTCTAGCTCAATTTATACAATGAAATAAAACTTTTCAATTTGTTTTATGATTTATGTTGCAAACTGGAACATCTAAAATGCCTGCTGATTCAATAGTAAGAATAAATAATATTTGAGCATGAGTTTTCTTCTTCCAAATGGATCCAAAATAGCTTTTTCATCCTTTAAAATGTGAAAAAACTGAGTGCTGATAGGATTGTTTATAGGTAGGTAGGTATAGATAGGTAGACTATCATCTCCTCCAATTAAAAGTCACTTCAGAAAAAAACATTGCATACCCGCTTATGTACATATGCTTCTAAATTTATAAAAGTTCCACATCTTAGCCACCATATCTTAATAAAGAACTACAAAACATATCACTATCAGTTCCATTCATTTTTTAAAACGACTGTGGAAACTATGGTCATTTTAAAACAATATTTAATGACCTAAAATGGCATGTAGTCCTTTACTCTTTATGAGAATCTTGCCCTTGAATCCTGAAGAGTTAATATCAGCTAAGTATTTGGCCTGAACAGTTGATGACTTGGGAAAAACATCTATTTTATCTTCATGATCTCTCATTACTTTGGATCATTTAAGTAGTCTTATTCCAGAATTACCCATTTCCATCTAAACCATAAAGCACATGCAGACTGTGCACACACGCGCACGCACATACACACACACATACAAATCACAGAGATGGGAGCTATTTTAAAATAAGACAGCTGATATTCCTTCAAAATTCACATGAATTATTTGGCGTTAGTGCCATCCTTCATCTTTAGAACCATGTAAATTATCTCAATAAACCAAAAAAAAAAAAAAAAGGACAAAAGTTATGATTTTCTTTCCAATAAAATGTGAACTGCATGTAACTCTTCATTTACAGCCATACTCATTGTGAGCAACTTTGTGGAGTTAGAGCCTGGAGAAATAGCACAGAGAACACACTCAGCTCTCACCACTGAACCACGACTCCCAAGCCAAGCAAACACTCTACTTAGCACATTGTATCTTTTGGGAAATTTCTACCATCATTGGTTCAAGGTAGGTAAAGGGAGCCAGACCTTTAAACAAATGGTTCAGCTTAGAAATAAATAATAGTCATAAAGCCTTAGATTTTGCATTTTCTTATAAAGATTTACTTATTTATTTTTTAAAAGAATGTGGAGAAGAGGGGCAGAGGCACAGGGAGAGAGAGAATCTCAAGCAAAGCATGGAGTCTGACTCAGGGTCCAGTTCCAGGACCTGAGAATCTTTAAAATCATTTAAAGATTTTGACCTGAGAGCCAAAATCAAGAGTCAAATATTTAATCAACTAAGCCACCCTCTAGGAGCCCTAAGTTTGTTTTTTAAAGATTTTGAAGGCCTCTTTTGAAGTTTTCATCATCAAATAAACAGTAGCAATTTCTCTTTGTTATGCGCTTTTAGGCTGATAAGTTTTCCAGACACGTATTTTTTTCCTCATTCAATTGACCTTATGGGCTATGCCGAAGCCCAGCAGGTACTGTGATCTCATCATTTACAATAAGACATCTGAATCTTAGGTATTTCCGTTGATTTGTCAGAATCCCTCAGAGAATAGGTGTTCAAATCAGGGCCAGAAACCGGGATGTCTTCTTTCAACGTGGGGCTCGGCAGAACCCACTCTTTCTATATAAACAAGTATATGTATACGCACTTCAACTATTAAGTGGTATTTAGAAAGAAGACCCTCCCAGCACTAACTATGTCTTCAGTGCCCACAGTTATTCATATTCGTCCCTAAGCACCTAATTTACTTGACAGAGTGGCTTGAGCCCAAGGGAGAGCCTAGGTCACTGATGTTTAGGGTAGTGTGCCCTCCCTAGCCGTTGAGTTTAATGTTTTCTATTTTATGACTCCAGGCCCAGTCCCACATCTCTGCCGGATTGCATTGTCCTGAAAAATGTTTATATATATCCAGGGACTCCAGTAATGGGCCCATAAAAAAATTCAATAAAGAAATGTTTTAATCAAAATATGCTGTCTGACATCACAGAGTCACCAGAATTCTCATTTAAAATAGGAGCGCATCGTTGAAAAACGTTGATTGCTGTTGTAACCTCACTGGTTTCTAAATGCATTCTGTTCATGCTCTGCTGTTGATGGAACTGGCTACTGATGTGTATCCTTAGAAGAACCTTTTTGTATAATGAATAAAGAATCTCGAAATATATGAAAAGGGCCTACCTTCTCTCCCCGCAATGGTGACAGAGAAAGGGAGAAAGGGCAGCTGTCCCACTTCCTTTTGTTGGGTATAATGATCATGTGAACACAATAAAAGAATAATATATCTTTAAGAGGAAAGAAATGTCTTTTCATTCCCCCCGAGCAACTGCACATCCAAGTTTCTTAAAGCATCTTTTCTGTGCAAGCTATAGGTCCTTTTCCAAGGTGAATAAAATCCCCACAAAAATGCCTGCAAGGAGAGAGATGTTTCTGATGCTTCCCTCGGGCATTTGCTGAGCTAGCCAAAGTATGCACTCATGCTATAGATCACTTTGGCACTATTAAAGAATTACAGGGCATCACATGGTCTTGTAGGAATTAATCACTGCTTAACAGTATGTGCTCCTGTGTTTATGAAGTCATTTGGAATATCTGCATGTAACCAGTGGCTCACTGAATGGAGTATCTGCAGGTAATGAACCATGGCATTGTGTTATGGTCGAGCTAGAGAATGTCCAATTGGCAATTAATATGCTAACAGTGCAATGTATTTATTTTAGGGAAAGTCGAATCATAATTTGAAACTTTTAATAAGCCACAGAGAGATCCTATTTATATCATGCCAAAAGGCCTTCACAGAGGACTTCAAGGTGGGATAGGATGGCTTCAAAGGTACATGCCCTCCACCATTTTTACAGCAAGTGACACCTTTAAAGACCTATGCTTATATTTTCC
This sequence comes from Canis aureus, assembly GCF_053574225.1. Taxonomy (NCBI): domain Eukaryota; kingdom Metazoa; phylum Chordata; class Mammalia; order Carnivora; family Canidae; genus Canis; species Canis aureus. Next base: position 78,692,278 of record NC_135611.1, on the reverse strand, counting down.
TTCAGGGACCCCTCAAAACATTAACTTAAGAATATATATTAAATTTCAGTTTCTAAGTATTTGCCATCAATAAAACAGAACTGTGGGTACCGGTCTTAGCAGACTATCTTTAGCAATATTTAACTGCCCTAAAGAAATTTTGGCAAAGAAGAAAAGGAAATGAAATGAATAGAAAAATGAAAAGGGAAGTGGAGATAAACAATCTTATACTTTACCTAAGTAGGTGGGAGCTGTTTAGTGGTTAAGGGATACAGTGAGTATTAAGACCAAGTAAGGAAGTCCCTTTTTGGATTTCACAAACATTACAAAATTTGTCACTTATAAATATTTATCTTGCTTGTATGATTCAGATGATATACTCAAGCATCAATTAGCTTCCCAATAAAAGACAAGATGTACAAATGTGAGGATTTATGTAAGGCTGTCAAGCTGTGTGCTGCTAATTCATTTCTGGTTCAAGTTGTTTACCATTATTGTACTTCATTTTTAAAGTGTTGAAGAAGGTTTTAAATAGATGCTTTGGAATTTATATGTAACAAGTACCCTAGAATGAGTGTACTCCACTTTTACTAAAATTCTGGTATAAGCACTAATCAAATTGTTAAGAATTTTATATAGCTGAGTCAATGATCATTGCTCCCATTTCACATTTTAAATTTGTACCAAGAAAGGTGGGAAACAGAAAAGAAATAATTCATTTTCCTTTCTCTACTCTGTGACTTCCATGAATTATCACATTTCCAAATAATTAGGATACAATCTCATAGGCCCTATTTGATTAGCAACTGAAATCATCACCTTCGAATTATGCAGGATTCTTTTTCTCCTTTTCAGTCAAACTTTGATCATGCTAGGTTAAGGAAATAAATTCAAAATCATCAGTGATGACAAAGATATGCTCCATATAGCTATCAAATTTTCCTAATTCAGGATTTTAGTCTTCAGTTGGTAAACCTCCATGCAAGTCTCCCAGCCTCAAAATATTAGAATCCAAAAGTATCCATTCATACTCTTATCCACTGACTATTCTACCCTCATCTTAGTTTGTGCTGGTTATATCATAATTAAAAAATCTGAGGTTAATGCAGGGAAAGACATGTAAGAAAGTTATATCGAACACTGACATATCATTTTGTTAGAAAGTAAGTGTCTGGGAAGCCCCAGTGGCTCAGCGGTTTAACACCTGCTTTCAGTCCAGGGCCTGATCCTGGATCCTGGAGACCCAGGATCGAGTCCCACGTCAGGATCCCTGCATGGAGCCTGCTTAACCCTCTGCCTGTGTCTCTGCCTCTCTCTGTGTGTGTCTCTCATGAATAAATAATTGAGATCTTAAAAAAAAAAAAAAAAAAAAGAAAAGATAAAGAAAGTAAAGAAAGTAAGTGTCTGGTTGGAAGCAGAATTGTATACCTCCTCGACCAGCTGGAAAGAGGGAGAGATCAGGATCTCCAACTTCTCAGGGACCTGAACATTCACTGCCTAAAAGGTGTGAGCTGACTTAGCCAGACCTTCTTGTGACCTTTATACCCACAAGATGTAGGATCTTTTAAAAATGACTATCCACTAAATCAAAGACAAGAATACCTAGTCATTACCACTGTCCTTGAATCAAACCCTGTTTTGCCTCTCATTCTGTTTATATCTCCAAATGCTGTCTCTGCTATCCAAAGGTGGCCAGCAGTCAATCCTGGAACTCCCTTCTTCTTCTTCTTCTTCTTCTTCTTCTTCTTCTTCTTCTTCTTCTTTCTTCTTTCTTCTTCTTCTTCTTCTTCTTCTTCTTCTTCTTCTTCTTCTTCTTCTTCTTCTTCTTCTTCTTAACAAATTTAGGTGGGAAATGATTTCCTTATGCTGTTGAGGCCTACCTCTTACCAAGAGCTCTTGCTACAAGGAAGCAACTTTCCATGTGATCATTTCATGCTTCAGTTCTACCAAATTTTCTTTGCTCTTTGAACCCCAATTTAGAATTTAAATTCCACTTTCTTCTACCAAGGGTGGTGGTGGGGGGGATGTCTGGAAATGCTTTTGTGTTTAGATGGGAGTGCTCCAAGTTGCCTGATGTTTCGGTTGTGGGCTTGTGAAGAAAATGGAAAAGCAAGCCGGATGGCCTGGCTGCCAGCATGCAAGTCAGAGCCTCTTTCATTCCCTGCCTTCCTGGCCTTAACTTCCTCTAATGTAATCTTGTCCACTGAAGCAAGAGGTGTGACCACTATGTTATTATCCATATTTCAGCTCTACACTCCTCTGGCCTGAGAGCACAGGGGCTTTCCTTCTCCAGCATACCTCTCAATCTGATTATGCCATGCTATGAAAGTGAGCTCTGGCCTCTCTACCTGCCCCTTCTGTCTCATCAGCCTATATCCCGAATGTTCTAGTAACCTCTACTAATGCTACTGTTATGCCACATTTTTCTGCAATGCAAGGGTAAATAAAAGTTACATGCCTATCAGAAAATCAAGAGTTTCAAAGTAAATATAAGTTCTCTCATCATCTCTAATTGTCACTTGCTGTGGATGTCAAACTGACAGAGTAGCAGAATCTAATTTCCTTGTTTGATTCACCATGAAATTAAACTGAACTGACAATTTTTATTTTCACCTGGCAAATTCATCCGACACTATTTAAATCTAACTAATCAAGTACAGTTATCTGCTGTGCACACTTGTCTCCCCTACCACACCTCTGGTTTGCTGTATCTCACTTCCTGGACTCCCTCCAATAGCCGTGCGTTGGATTACATTTACAGTTTTAGAAGGTGTAAAGGAATGCATGAACATAGTTAACCAAGGTGCCAGCAAATGTATCATGTCACAAAATTACTACTGAAAGATATGAAAAAAGAAGTAAAAGTAAAAAAACAAAACTCCCGGACTACAACACTGTTCAGAAACCCAACCAGTCAGAGGCGTTAGCAAGACCTGTGCTCAACAGGGCAGAAAATATAATTCTGAAGTTAACTGACTTTAACTAGAAAACACAACAAAACAGAAAGCAAAACAAAAACAAACATGTTTAACCTCTATAAGAAATAAACATCATCATTCAGAAATAGTATTATGGTAGGAAGTGCAAGGTACATCTTTGTCTGACAAAATGATGTTATCTGGCAGTTGGGGCCACTGACAGATGAGCTATATAATTTGAGCTTTCAAAGATAAGGAAGATTCCACATCCTGGAATCATTATACAATATCCCAGTGCAAGGATTTACGATATTGCAGGGCACCAAAAAATGTATAAGTCTTCCCACTTAACCATTGGTGACTGCTAGCAGCTCTCAAGGGGCAGCCTCAAGGATCATCAGTGAAGGACAGAATGGACTTTATCCAGTCGGCAGAACAATGAAATGGGTTTCTTGATGCATGAGGAGGAGCATGCTAGCCGGACCCAAAGCTAGTCAATATATCATGTCTTCACGCCTAAACATCTCTTCAGATCCAGGCTAGTTTCTGGATTTTTACAATGATTTATCACAGACAATGTCTGACCTTTCTTTGCTCTGAATCTGAAGTGAAGTTCTGCGGGTTTAGTATCAGTCCCAAGGCATTTTCGAAGATGAACTGAAACTTTAGGTTGATTCCACATTTGAGACCCAAGCTAACTATTGCTACACGTTTAATGGTTATGAACCATGTTGGAATCTGAGTAAATGTGTGCTTGAACCCTTAGAAAAACACATATGATGCATAAAAATCGGCATGCAATTCCAGAAGGGATTTATGGACTCCTTGAAGCCCTGACATTAACTAAGCCTAATCACAGCTACAAAATTTGAACATTTTCTATATGCTGGACACCATGCTAACACCATAGCGATATCCTCAAACCCCCCTGCCCGGCCTCTTCAGCCCTGCTGGGAAGAATCATTGCATTAAAAACTCTAGGCCACTCATTCTTGGAAGTCATATGAAATTGCTCTTGTGACAAGTTTCTCAAGTACAAATCAGTACCTGCAAAGAAGGAGTGGCTGCCCTTGTAACTTTAATTTAGGACCTCTGTTTTAAATTATCAACTGTTTTCATTGCTCCCAGCATCTTAATATAGATAACATATTTCTCTTTATAGAAAGTCAAATAGGCCTGTTCACCAAATCTCAGTAACAGCTACTCTGGAGAAAGACTAGTAGAGTCTCTATTTCCCCCTCAAGACTTCCCAAAATGACTTTGGCATCTACCATATAACTTAGGTGTGGTTTTTTTCACCCACAATACATATATTTCTTAAGCCATTTCTTTCCCAAAAAAGAAGTACAGAAACTTCAGTTTATGTGTATAGTTTGGATCCTTAGAACCCTGAAAGAAATCATTATTATCCCCATTTGGTATAATGAAGAGCAAAGACCCAGAGAGGCTGAATAACTTGCTCTTGCCCACACAGCTCATAAGTAGAAAACAAGATTTAGAACAAAATTTAGTCTGACTTCAAAGCCCAGGTTTGAAGTTGCTGTGCCCTATTGCTTTAAACTCCAGGGTAAGAACCTTTGCTTAACCATGCTGGTATTATAAAATTGATGAGACATTATCTACAACTAGAATAAGGAGCAAGAAGGTGACCTGTATCATCATAAAGCAGCCAGGTTATTTAAGCCTGAGAAATAAGTTTAGACGTTTCATTGCACAAATGCCATCCCATCTATTGCTGAGAGTACCTTCCCCAAGTCTCCACCCAGTCACCCAGTACCATTTATTGGAAGACTTTGTGATTACCTATGACCATACCCGGTATAAAGGACAGCCCCAAGGAGAATCTGAGCCCTGGAGTCTTACTACAAACATCCATGCTAGTTTTTAGGATAAATATGAACCATGAAAAGATTCCTTCCTAGCAAAACAGGACATAATGGACTTTATGGAAACTTAGTGATCTAATCTTAAGAAGCATGTTTAGGATAAATTTAAGAATTAGCACAGAATAAAAATGGGTTAAGTATGGAAAATAGTACAGGAGCAAGTGCTGAAGAGCAAAGAGGAGCACTAGAGTACATATGATGAAGAACTTAGAGAAAGATCTGCAAAAGCAGCAGGAGAAGGGTTATTAGGATGAATCTGAGGAACTAAGGTGAAATAAAGGGATCTGTAAAACATTAATGGAAGAGAGAGCAAGTAAGAAGAGAAAGCACATGGCCTCTTAATGTTCTGTTCTCACTGCACTATAGATTACAGTTGGAGAAGCAAGAGCAGGACTTTGACAAGACACTTCCCTGTAAAGATCACTCCCAGGGAGAAACAAGTAGCTGCTTGACTATCGATGCAGGTGTAGGTAGGGAGTGAGTCTGAGGATGCTCCTTCTCAAATACCTGCATGCAGAGTCATGAATATTACTTTTTAATTCATATATGGATTCTGGACATGGAGTTCTAAGTGGAATTTCATAATAAGGATTCAGAAAAATAAATAAATAAATAACTGTGTTGTTTCCAGGAGTTACTGGTACCCAAGCATATCTTCCAGTTTTCTTCTATTTCTACAAATTAAAACATTATGAAAGGCATACTATAGCATAGTACAATATACTTACCATTTTAGTGAGAACAGTTAAGTTCAGGCAAGGCCCAAGGGGTAAAATGTGAAATCCAACTGCTGAGGAGGAGAGAAATTTGTTCATCTATTACATGTTTTAAGAGTGAATAGGAGCTACATCTGGCAAAAGGCTCTACACAACACAAAATTTCTTCCAGTGCAAACTATGGGATGACCAGAGAGCGTTTCATGGCAGTTTTTGATATACAGAATAACAGTTCAAGTTGTAAAAGAATCCAAAGGAGTGAAAGAGATGCTCACAGGGACAAAGTTAAATGAAGAAAGTAAGGAAACATGTACTTTTAGGAACTGGGAGAAAAAGAGCAGAACAAAAACAACAATACTGTCAGAGCTCCAAAGGGAAGGCAAAGTCATGGAAGGAAGGAGGTAAATAGATGGTGTAAACCAGTGCTGCTCAAAGTAGGAGATAAGTACCTTGTGCCAGAATGTAAATCAACCAACATAGTTTCCTTCTTCGAGAAAGTTTTGTATTACTGCTACTACTATTATTTAAATAATAATATTAGCTGACTAGCTCAACTGAACAGTGGGGTTGATGATATAGTAAATTTACACTCTGTTGAAAACTCCATATCTCCTTGTGGACTGGTAACAAAACGAGTAGTTCTCAAGCCCAAAATGTTGAATAGGCCTAGAATAAACTTCAAAAGAGAAGAGACTGTCAACAAAAGTCTGGGGGATCAATCCCTGGGTGGCTCAGCGGTTAAGCACCTGCCTTTGGCCCAGGGCGTGATTCTGGAGTCCCAGAATCGAGTCCCACATCAGGATCCTTGCATGGAGCCTGCTTCTCCCTCTGTCTGTGTCTCTTCCTCTCTCTCTCTCTCTCTCTCTCTGTCTCTCATGAATAAATAAAATCTTTAAAAAAAAAAAAGAGTATGAAAGGGTAAGCAGAGTGCCAAGAGGGCAAACAGCATCAACACTGATGGCAGGACAAAAGACATAGCTTCCACAGAAGGAAGTCACAAAGGAAGTAAAGGCATTAACAGAAAGGGACAGAAAAAAAAATTTAAAGAGTGACGGAAGAGAGACAATAGTTATCTGCCCATGAAGGAAGCATGCAGATGAAACAGGGAGAGAGGATGTTATTGCTGAGAGACAGGGCACCTGGACCCTGGGGTAATAACCCAGGTGGCTACTGCAGACTACAAAGAATGGCTTCTCATCTTCAGAGTGAGCTGCTAAAGAAAACTTGGGGACTATTGAGAAGGCTACCAAATATTTTTAGAAGCATTGTTCTAAATATCAGTTTTAAGATGATTAGTTAATATATACTCAAATATCACACTGAAAACTTTAATTGTTGATAAAGTATAGCTTTTGTTAGTTAAGGAATACCTAACACTCTAAAAATGATTCGCAGCACAGATCATGAGAACTGAGGATTTGTGTTTGCTAGGTCTGCCATAACAAAGCTACATTCTGGGTGGCTTATACAACAGAAACTTACTGTCTTGCAGCCCTAGAGGCTAGACCAACATGTTGATGGGTTGGTTTCTTCTGAGACCCCTCTCCTTCGCTTGTAACTGTCTTCTCCCTGTGTCTTCATGTGGTATGTATCAGTGTTCTAATCTTCTCTTCTTATAAGGAACCAGGTCACATGGGATTAGGGCTCCTCTAATAATCTCATTTTAATTTAATTATCTCTGTAAAGATCTTTCTCGAAGTACAATTCTTTTCTGAGTACTGGGTGTTAGGGATTCAATATTTGAATTTGGGGATCCTGGCCCATAACACTGATAAAGATCCAACCCATAATGAAATGCTATGAACATCCTGTGTCATGTGCAAACATGCTCCCCATGTAGTGACTAGCACAGCACATTCCAAACAGAGTTGGGGGTAGACAGGGGGGTTCATATGGGTTGGGAGGATGGTTTGGAACCACTTCCCCATTCTCTTACAAATTCTCCTTGAATCAACTATTTCACTTTTTTAACATTTCATGCTGAAAATAAGCTTAGAATAGAGATCCATATATCCAAAGAGAAAAGTGAAATGGGGTGATGAACAGGAGTCAAGGGTCATAAGTGACATAGCTCACATCAAAACATCTTACATAGAATCATGGTATATCTGAGGGATTTGGGTTCTTGCTGTCTTCTTAATCTATTGCAAAGTAGTCTTTAGACACATGGCAATATCTTTTTCAAACAATCCAAAATACATTTTAGAAAATTCAGAACTTGCAGTCTATGATTAAACCTCTAGGCCATCAAAATCCAATGTACTTGGCTTCAGTGAACCCAGATGTTTGAAGGTCTTTATGTCTTCCCTATCTTCCTTTGGACTAGCACACTCATCTTTTGGAGTCAATCAGATCATGTTGTGGCTTTCCTCTAGCTTTGGGATATTTCTCCCCCATTTAGTTAGTTTTCTTGTTTGGGCAAAAGTCTAAGTAGGTATCTAGGTACCCCAGTCATTGAAAGACGCCATTTCATTTGCAATAAGTAGGAGCAAGCACTTAAAGTGATCAGCTTGAACAAGACTCATCAGAATTGGAATACTTCTGCAAGACTTGTGTGCAGAATTTTATTTTACACTATTCCTTTTACAGAGAATATCCCAACCTGCTCTGGTTCTTTGCTCATTAACAGCATAAATCATGCAAAATGTTAAAAGTCACTGTTGCAATGGTATTTCATAGAGAATTTAAATTAGACCACAGAGAAAAATGATGGTACTGCTCTGAGGCTGTATGATTCATTTCTTCGTACCAAACTAGAAGTTGAAAATGCAATGCAATTTTATAATGAACAGAAGTATTGCCTCTGGCCCTCATACAACTCCAAAAATAGATAGAACAAGGCTGACCAAAAATCAGGAGGGTCTTATATATATGTATATGTGTGTGTGTGTGTGTGTGTGTGTGTGTGTGTGTGTGTGTATATATATATATATATATATATATAAAATCTCCTCCTCTCTCCCTCACTCTTTTTTTTCATCTTTGAATATCATTTTTTTTTTCTGCTTTTCATCCCCTTTTTGTCTCTCTTTGTGTCTCTATTACTCTGTCTTGTTTTCTCTGGCTCTGTCTATGCCTCCTTTTCTGTGTCTCTTTGTCTTTGTCTCTAACCTTTTCATTCTCTTACTCTCTTGCTGACTATTAGTCTGTATGCCTATGTATCTTTGTCTTTCTTTATTCCTGCCTGTCTTGCTTTCTTAGCCAAATATCTAAGTCTCTTTTACTACCTTTACCATGTGAATCTTTCACTGTTCTCATAACTAATTTCCTCTCGCTCTTTCTCACTCTCATGTTTACAGCATTTTGATATATTTCTTTTCTGAATATGCCTGCAACCCCGTTCTGTCCATGGAGACAAGGATGAGCTCTTCTCTCACCAAAGCTGTGCATGTAATCCATGGACCATCCAGCAGAGGCAGTGCCAACCAGTGCTTTCTATACCTCTTCACCTTGGAAGTTAAATGTATACAGTTCTTTCAGGCTCAGCTTGGCTCAGTGTGAAACCTGCCAGAAGGGTCTCAGGTCTTCACCAGAGCCCATTTGCCTGAAGCTGTTCAGTGGAAGCCATCCCCTAACTTTGTTATTTTTGCCATTCTAAGTGACTTTTGAGTTACTTAACATAAAGCCCCACATGGTATTTCAGTTTTTTGTTTCAGTTCTAAACCTCACAATAGAACTCTAAAGGATAAATATCTTGTCAGGTTTGAAGAAGAGAGATTATGAAGAGGATTTAGATTTAGACTTTTGAATGGCGTAAGGAATTTGACGTGAGAGTATAGCAGGTAGGGGCCAGAAAACCAAGGAAGAATCATTGTAGGCAAGTGTGCACATTAGTTCCAAAAAGGTGTATTTTGTACTTTATGTACAGTTAATTGCATAGTTGTTGGGAAAAATAAAACAGCACTGTTATCACATTAGTGTATAATTATTATTGTTTCCGCAGAAGTTACTATGTAGTTACTACATTATTACAGAAAAAATAAAACATGTTATTTCATGGTAACTATGCAATTAGCTCATGTCACTACCAAATGTACACATGCTGAACCAACAAAGAAATAAAATGTTCCATTTTTTCCCTCTGTGCTCATGAGTCATAATATTGTCCCTCTTTTAGAAATGACATAATGAATCAATGTACTAACATCAGAATATGCAGATGATGCTTTTTTCCTCATCATTTTTTTCTCTGGTGAGCAAATGAATACCTTGGAAACTGCAGATGCAAAATAGCACACCAGATAGGCAGGCAAGCAAATATATTCCATCAAGCAAATCTACTGCATTTAATGAGTGAGGAACAATGAGTCCTTGTTGGCTGTGGCTGGAAGGGGGTACCTTGGCAAGCCAACTGCCTTGGTGGCTAAAAGGAATGAGAGAAGGATTAAATGCATTTCATTCTGTGTTGCTTGCAGGCTGAAAGCATAGCAAACAAAAACTGGTACCATGTTATGTGTACATTCACAGAAGAATTTCAGTTTCTGTTGCACATACTGCAAAGGAAAAATCCAGTGTTTCAATATTTAAATCAGTTCTATATAAAGCAGACCACTTGGTAAAAGTTTGAATTCAGTATCAGAAGTTGGTTCTTGTAGTACAAAAGAGATTTAGTTTTAGAAAAAAAAAAAAAAAGGAGTACACAGTATTCTTTGTCAATGCCAGCGTCTTTATACTTAAAGCCCTGTATACAATCATCTTTCTATGAAGCTAATTGCAAGCTGCTTAAAATAATGAGAACGGGTCTGTTTATTGTAACTAATTGATTTCCAATACTTTAAAATTAATTGGGCAGAACAGGTCATCCCAAGCTTTCTTTGAGGCATGTTTTAATAGGCTCTGAATTTAAGGAATTAATGGATAGATTAGTATAATTCATTTTCACATTTGTTATTTTTCTAGAAACAGTTTTAAAATTCTCCCAGGAAGAGACCCTATTCTTGTTCCTTTTCTCAATCCTTTTCCCTGCTTCTGCACAACACACAACTCACCTCTCCTTTTTTTCTAGCAGGAAAATGCCTCAGCTCCCTAATTATCTTGAATTTAAATTCTAATCATGAAAATTAAGAGTCCCAGGGGTCACATGAACTCACTAAAGTTTCGAAATATACTGGCTACCCTCTCTGATTAACAAAAAGATACCTAGGGCAAAAACTGTCTTTGTCCTTTTCACATATAGAGTACTTATATTTATATGTAGATTCCATAATTTATAGCTCATGTGTCATTTCTGGTGAATGTAGGTTGAATTCTACACAGTTTCTAATCTTCCTATTAGTACATATTTTTAAAGACTGTTCAAAAGGAGGAAGGCAAGTAAAATTTTCATCAGCGAAGAAGTAACCTAAGTTCCTGGTGACCTGATTCAATGACTCAGTCATGAAAATATATATGCACCTTTATTTTATTATTTGTTTTCTAGGGAACAAGGGTCTGTCTCACAATGTTGCCCAGGCTGGAGTGTAATGGCTATTCACAGGCATGCCTCCACTACTGGTCAGCACGGGAGTTTTGACCTACTCCCATTTCTGACCTGGGCCAGTTCACCCTTCCTCATACAATCTTGCAGCACCCCGATTCTCAGAAGGGTCACCATATTGATACTGAACTTAGTGTGGACACCTGATTGACATAGTGCACTACAGTCCAGAACTCCTGAGCTCAAGTGATCCTCCTGAGTATGGGACTATAGACTCATGCCACCTGTATGTATTCTTTTAAAGGCAAGATGATCAAGCACATATGATCTTCTTTCTTCCAGAAATGTCACAGAGGTTGAGACTCCTTAAAGGCAAAGGCAGACAGAGCTAATCCTAAATTTACACGTGATGAAAGTAGGCTACTGTGTCTTTGTCATCTGTCCTCTGCCCACTCTTCACTGGCCCTGACCTTTTGGGTAGACAAAACATAACCATTCAGTTGAGCATCACCTCAAAACCTTTCTATCCATTAAATATTAAGAAATCTCATTTTTTGAAAGTGAGAAGCAATGGTATGGTAGGCAGGATTCTAAAATAGCCTGCAAGAGTTTCCACCTCCCTGGTGTACATAATCCCTAAGACTGTGAGTAGGATGGATTTTACCCCATAATTGGTCATGTTACGTAACGGGCATATCCAGGGGGCCTGACCCAATCACATGAACCCTTTGAAAGGTAAGACCATTCTCCAATTGGTTATAGGAAAGAAGGTCAGGGGGATGTGCTCCCACTGGCCTAGAAGGAAGCTAACATCCACATGTGAACTGTATCCACAGGGGCCACATGGGAAAGAACTGCAGACCATCTCTAGCAGCTAAGAGTAGACCCTGGCCAATAGCTAGAAGAAAAATGGGTACACAGAGCCCCATAACTACAAGGAAATGAATTCTACCTATAAACAGTGAGTTTGGAAGAAGACTCCAAGTGCAGATGACAACTGCAACTTGGCCAATATCTTAACTGTTGCATGGTAAGGCCCTGAGGAGGAAATCCAGTCCTACCATGCCAGGTACTTGACCTACAAATAAATGTGAGAAAGCAAATTGCTGTTGTTTCAAGCCACTAAGTTTGTAGTAGTTTTTATGCAGCAGTTGAAAAATAATACAACTGGAAGGAGAACATTGAGCCTTAAATTTATGACTTTTTTTACTCTTGTAACATTCATCCCAGACATTTTGGAGGTTTTGACACTACATTAGTTTTTCTCTGGCAAAACTTTAGATGCAAGATTCAACATTAACTGGACATACCTAGTATTTAAAAACTTTGTGAGAAAGAAATTTTTTTTTTTTTTTAAGAGAGCCAGAGTTTCCCCCAGAGTATCCATGTGCTCTGTCAATGTTGAGTTCTTCCATGAAGAAAGGCTATTTCCACTCAAACCACCAAACACTTCCAGGAATCCACTGTCAGGGCTTTTTTTTTTTTTTTTTTTTTTTAAGATTTTATTTATTTATTCATGAGAGAGAGACAGAGAGATAGAGAGACAGAGGCAGAGACATAGGCAAAGGGAGAAGCAGGCTCCATGCAGGGAGCCGGATGTGGGACTGGATCCCAGGTCTTCAGGATCAGGCCCTGGGCCGAAGGCGTCACTAAACCACTTAGCCACCCGGGCTGCCCCAGGGCTTTGTTTTGTTGGAAGCATCCACTAGACTGAGGGTGTAAATGATTAGATTCTCTGGAAAGGTATAATTCAGAGATAATGGGAGGGAGAGAAAAATGCTTTTGCATCAGCCCACATCACATTTGTGAAAGTCACAAAAAGGATAAGGTTTCAACTCACATAGTTGATGCTGCTTTGTTAAAAGGAATATCCCCATCAGACTCCCACACAGAGACCCCAAGAGGAAGCCTGACATTGTCAAACATGCAAAGGCATGCAAGACTGTGTTTTCATTTAATGAGAGTTACCACAGATAAAGATGCTACAGCCATCTTTGTGAAGCTGAAACCATGGATAGACAAGTTATTTAAAAGTACAATTAAATTGCCTTAAAGGTAAACCATATTACTGAATGTGAAGCATCTCAAATAGAGTTGTCAGCTAAGTGTTTACGTATGCTCAGCCCAGAAGACTGCCTGTCATTTGTCATCAGGTTATGCTTCATTGAAGAATTTGGGGAGGGGGGGAAGCTTATTGCTCTGCTGTGGTCCTTTTTTTGACATATGAGCTAAATATCTGAGCCCTTCATAAATAATATGTGTGTTTTGTTTTATAGTAAAAGCATCTGCTTCTTAGAAACACCTTTATTGAATGTAAAATACCATAAAATTCACCCCTTCAAAGTGTAAAATTCAGTGGTGTTCAGTATATTCACAGAGTAATGCAATCATCATTACTGTCTAATTTTAGAGCATTTTCATCACCCCATAGAGATATACTGGACCCATCAGCAATAACTCCCATTTCCTCTTCCAGCTCCTGGCAACCTCTACTCTACTTTGTCTTAACAGATTTGCCTATTCTGGACATTTCATATAAATAAAACCATAAAATTTGTGGCCTTTTGTATCTGACCCTTTTGTATAATATTTTAAGGTTCATCTATGCCATAGCATAAATCAATACCTCATTTCCTCTCAAGATCATGTAATGTCCCATTGTATGGATAGACCATCTTTTGTTTATCTATTCATCAGTTGAAGGACATTTGGGGTGTTTCTATTTTTTGGCTATGATAAATAATGCTGCTAGAGGGGCGGTTGAGCGACTGAGTCTTTGTTTCAGCTCAGGTCACTATCTCCAGGTTGTGAGATCGAGCCACTCCTTGGGGGATCCACCTCATTTAGCATTGAGTCTGCTTGAGGTTCTCTCTCTCCCTCTCCCTTTTCCCCTCCCCCTCTCTCTTGTGCTCTCTCTCTGTCAAATAAGTAAATCTTTTTAAAAAAATAATGGTGCTAGAAATATTCATATACAAGTTTCTGTGTGAATCTATGTTTCCATTTCTCTTAAGAATGGAATTGTTGGATGATACAGTAATTCCAAGTTTCACATTTTGAGGAGACTCAAAACTGTTTTCCAAATTAGTTGGACCATTTAAAAATCTGACCAACAAAGTATAAGGTTTTCAATGTCTTTATCTACTCACTAATACTTCTTGTCTGTCTTCTTTCTAGACTTCCCGAAGGGTATGAAATATTATCTCATTATGGTTTTAATTTAGATTTCCCTAATGACTAATGATATTGAGCATCTTTGTATTACTTATTGGCTGTTTGTTTTTATTCTTTGAATAAATGTCTGTCTCAATCCTTTGCCCACTTTTAAATTGGGTTATTTGTCCTTTTGTTGTTGAGTTGCATGAGTTCTTATATGTTTTAGATATAAGTCCTTTATCAGATACATATGATTTGCCACTACTTTCTCCCATTCTATGGATTGTCTTTATTTTCTTGATGTACAAGAGTTTTTAATTTGGGTGATGTCTGACTTATTTGCTTCTTTTGTTTCCTGTGTTTTTGGTGTTATGTGTAAGAAATCATTGACTAATCCAAAGTCATAAATATTTCTGCCTTATTTTTTTTCTAACAACTTCAAAGCTTTAGCTTTTATTTTTAAGTCTGTGATCTACTTTGAGTTAATTTTTATATATGATATGAAGCAGGGGTCCAATTTCAGTCTCTTGCATGTGGATATCCACTTTTCCCAGCACCACTTGAAAAGACTATCCTTTATCATTGAATTGTCTTGGCACCCTTATCAAAAATCAGTTGAGCATAAATGTATGGGCTTATTTCTGGACTCTCAGTTCTATTCCATTGATGAATATGTATATCCTTATGCCAGTACCACACTGTCTTGATTGTAGTAAGTTTTGAATAGGGAAATGTGAGTCCTTTAAGTGTGTTCTTTTTCAAGATTGTTTTGGCTATTCTAGGTCCCTTGCATTTCCATATGAATTTTAGGATCAACTTGTCAATTTTTGCAAAACTGCAGCTGAGATTTAGATAGGGGTGCATTAATTTGGGGAGTATTGTCATCTTAATATAAGTTGTCTAATCCATGAACATGGGAAGTCTTTACATTTATTAGGTATTATTTAATGTCTTTCAGTGATGTTTTATAGTTTCCAGTGTCCAAGTCTTACACTTCTTTGTTATGTGTATTCCTAAATACTGTATTTTTATTGTTACTGTAAATGGAATTATTTCTTAATGTCATTTTCTAATTGTTCATTGCTAGTGAGATGGTGTAGTTTTAGGACAATATAACTGGTAAATTCTAGGACACTACAGTCATGTCAAAAACATTCTTCACAGCTCTATAAGTAGTTATGTTTATATTTGTAAGGAATTTTCTGTCTTTCTATCTCTATTTCTCCTATAAAATACATCCCAATTATTAACTAATAGGAGCAGCTCCTATACAAAAGTATTGCTATAATAGAGGAACAGTATATTCACTATACTATATTATTCATTCAGGCAAAAAACATTTATTGAAAAAAAATTCTTGAGACACATCAGTAAACAAAACCAGGCAAAGTCCATACCTTCTTGGAGTTCAACATTGTTATGTCCAGGAGTGGTCCAAGATTTAAAGAAGAAAAATAATTATTAAGGATTTCATTTTGTCCTGGCACAAATTTTAATCTAATTAAGGTAATGAAAAAGTAATAGGCTGACATGTGCTATGAACATAGTTGTATATACATGTACATTCTTTGTTTATTAACTAATTTAATTATATTCACTAAAGAACTACAGCACTATGTGAAATGCTGATTAAGACATGGCCCAGACTTCAAATGGTTTGCGTTTAAAAATGAGAGCTGTGTAGTCAAAGTATAATACCACTACATTATATAGGATAAGCCACTAATTGCTGAACAAGTTTGGATATGAGAGGCCATATCCAGCTATATTCAGAGAAGTGGTGGAATTTAAGTTGAAATTGTATTATTAAGATTTGGATTAGTGAGTATTATGAAATGGAGCTACATTACTAAGGAAAATTTTGAGGATAGGAATTATGTACATTAGCTTGATTGTGGTGACAGTTTTAGGAATGTATTAATATGTTAAAACTTATCAAATTGTATACTTAATACATGTGCAGTTCACAGAATGTCAATTATGATCTAATATAGCTATTAAACAAAATTAAATTTTGTGTGTTCACACAACAGAGCATGAAACAGAAATGAAAATAAACAAACTGTGTGGCTCTGTGTGGCAACATAAATGATTCTTAAAGCATTAAGCAAACAGAAGCTAAAGCAATAAAAAAATACATAGAGTCTAATTCCATTTAATCTGAAGCTCAAGAACAGGCAAAACTAAAAGCTGCAACAGTGATAAATCCTGGGAAGAAAAGAAAAGGTAGAGATCAGGAAAGCACATTAGGGGAACCTCTCAGAAGACGAAAATGTTCTATTTCTTGAAGGAAGCAGTATTTACAGAAGCACTGAATTTGTAATAATACATTGAGCTGAATGTTTAGTTTTTCTTTGCATGGTCTCAGCATTATACTTCAATTAAAAGTTTTGAAAAAAATATAACATAAACACACACACAAAAAGCTATGGATGAGATTTGTTGACTATTTCCATAGAACAACATGACTGTGACTCATATTATGAAGAGTGAAGCAATAGTCTATTGTAAATACCAAATGTAAGTAACTTTTTAAAGAAATACCTGAAATAAAACAGTGGAAACATGGGATAGGAGTTAAAGATGATTTTAATAGTAATTAAAAAAAAAAAAAAAAAAAGCTCTGAAGATACCAAGACTACATGATATAGTGGTTAAGCATGTAGTTAGGAATCAAACATTCTTCATTTCAAACCCTGGCTGGACATCTTACTAACTATGATTTGGGGAAGTTATTTAACCCATTTCCCTCAAATACAGGGTGGCTATAACTTAATTCTTAAACAGTGAGGATTAAATGAGACAATATAGGGCTTAGCACGAGAGACATCTATTAAGTTCTTTAAAAGTATCAGCAATTATCTGATAATGACGAAAATTATTTATAGTTGGGGAGGGGGGTAGATCACTGAAAGGGATTATGGTAACTTTGCAGAATTCAGGTTTGATCCCTGCCAGGAGGTTGCAACCAGGATACAGAAAAACCAGCATAGAGAATATCATTCATGAAGGTCTGAAATGACAAAATAAGAGACTTTTACATGTGGCTAGTTTCTTCCTCAAAAATGCTGAGGACCAGGAGGTCAAAGTACTAAACTGAAAACCACTGGTGGGCAGATCTGAATCTTCCTATTCTTCCCCATCCTCAAAGGTCTAGGAGACAAAAACCACTAGGCTCTCAGCTGAAAGCTCTGGAGGGCTATGCACTAGGAATATGGGATAAGTGGAGGTACCCTGAGTCTCACCAAAAGTGCAACTCATTACAGATCCAGCTTAATCCCTTACTGAATTAAAGTGATCAGCCTGAAATCTATCTGCCTAATAGAGGAAAAGTGAATCATCTCTAGTGAAAGACAACTTTATATGGACTCTGTTTCTTTTATAGACAATGACTAGCATATAACAAAGATATTACTAGACATACAAAAATACATGAATAAATTATTAATAACCAAGAAAAAATAGAACAGAGCAGACCAAAAGATAATCTAAGTAATTGATAAACTAGAACAAACATAATCCAAATTACCAGATAAGGATTTTAAAGTAACTATGACTAACATTTTCAAAATAATAGAGAAAAAGACAGAAAAATAAATGCAGAGATACAGATAATGAAGCTAATGAAAGAAAGCTAAAGAGAAATTTTAAATATATGAAAAAAAATGAGCATAATGGAAGATAAATTGACAGAGCATCAAAAGACAATCTTAAAAGCCACTAACAAAAAAAGCACATTTCCTATGAAGGATTGATAAATTAACAGCAATCTAACGGCAATAATACAGGTCTGAAATCAATAGAGTAATTGCTTCCAATTGCAGAGGGGGAAATAATGACAGCTTATAATTTTATAATAAGCTTGTATTTGCAAATGAGAACACAATAAAGGGATTATAAGATACACAAAGACTAAAAATTATTAAACATAAATACAAATGAAAATATATTGTTTTCATATATATTTACAGCATTGAAAACAATTACTATTTACTAGGTCCAAAGGAAGTTTAAATAAATTTCACAGAATGGATATCACAGAAAACACTGTCATCAATCATAAGGCAATTTAAAGAAAAATAACACAGTTGTTTGAAAAATATCCTCTATGTTTTAGAAATAAAATGAACTCCTAAATCACTTATAATTTTAATGAGGAAATTACAATGAAAATTTCTAAATGCTTATAAAGCTTGTAGAATGCATGTGAAGCAGAGCTAAGAATGAATATATTTGTTTTAAAAATTAGAATTAAAGTGAATGAGTTGATCATTCAACTCAGTAGGTTAGGAATTTGACTTAAAAATTCAACCTAAATGGGAATGCCTGGGTGACTCAGAGGTCGAGTGTCGCCTTCGGCTCAGGGCTTGACCCTGGAGTCCTGGGATTGAGTCCCACATCCAGCTCCCTGCATGGAGCTTGCTTTCCCCTCTGCCTAGGTCTCTGCCTCTCTCTCTCTGTTTCTCATGAGTAAATAAATAAAATTTAAAAAAAAATTCAACCTAAATGTCACAGAAATAATGAAAAAAATGAAATTAGAGCGGATATGAATAAAAATAGAAAACAAGCCATATAACAAAAGCTACTTCTTAAAAATTTTTTAAACACCAAAAGTGCAAACCTTAAGAGAATAGGCTGATAAACTCAGCTAAATGAATGCTAAATTTTTCTATTCCACGATAGCAGCATAAACAAAGATCAATGTAACATTATGCAATAATAAAAATGAATGAAGTAAAGCTAAATGCAATAATGTGGATTATCACAAGTATAACAGTAAAAAAGAAAAAGTATAACGGTAAAAAAAAAATTGAAATTACAAGAGTGTATCCAGTGTGATGCCACTGACATAACATGAAAACAGTACTACATACCGTTTAATGTAATGCACCATCATTTTATTTGTAATAAGGCATGCATGGGAATTTTATTTGCAAGGTGCAGGGTAGTAATTACCTTTATTGGGGGAGGTAAGAAAAGATTGAAAAGAACACTGAGCTTTTCTGCTGTACATGTCATGGATATTTTTGTTTGCTTAAATAAAGGATCGGAGTCAAATATGATAAAATACTAAAATCTGATGGAAGTTGCATGGATGGCAGGACGTGAAAGTTAAGTTATCTCTGTATTTTCTGTATATTTGAAATATATTCAAGGTAAAGAAATAGGCGGAAAAGATACAAGAAAGAGATTTACTTTGCCCTCGAGCTAGGTGAGTGCAGTGTGTCTGTACAGTGGGGAGCAGTGTCTGCCGCGGAGGAGGAAGCTGCAGCTAAGGTGGGCTGGCTGAATGCATATGGTCATGTATGGCCCATAACCCCTGAGCACAAGATAAGAATTGTGCTTAATAGTATATGAAATATCCTTGAAATATCCTAAGTTCTATAGATCAGCATATAAAAAGCACAACCAGGCAGCAATGGAATTCATAAAAAGAAGACAGGATCTAGAGAATAGGTGGGGATGCCATGTACAAAAAAGCCAACATCTTCTGGAAAACTCTATAATTTCAACATGTACCTACTGACAAATTTTTAACTTTCCAAAATAAGCTCACCTCACCCCACTAGTGCTCCTTTGAAGCTGAAAACGAATAAATGTCATTACTACCGCAGAGAATATAATGTAACCAGGACCAAAAACGAGGACCTTTGTGGAGCCATGCTGGATGCCAAAGACCAAGTCAGCAGGAGCATTCAGTCTTTATGTCTTTTCCTCCCCACACAAGGAAATCTGTGCATCTGTAGCCAAATGAAGATTTAAACTCTGGCTGGCCTTGGCTCTGCCCCCATCAAACCAGAGCTCACTGAACTGTTTGATTGTAAGTAGCTTCTTTGATTTTTAAACTGGTTAAATATGATGAAAATCTGTGCACAAACTTGCAAATGAACCACAGAAAGACAAAGGCCTTTGAAATGGACATTTCAAATGAGCTAAGTAGGCAGAGGAGCCTGCAAGTAATTGTTCATATTTCATGGGGACTTGGCTTTTCATGAATTCATCTCAGTGTCATCTTTCATACATATTACAGTGTCGGTTCATTAAAATTCTTGATGCAGTGCTGAACCTGGTCAGACTGAAATGGGGCTGACAAACCTCATGTCTGCCGCACAGATAACCAGACCTTATGAAGGTGAAATTAGTTTTCAGGAGCTGTACTGCTCACTTGATTGATTCCGTCTTAGAAGTCATATGACTTAATGTTTCCTGCTTGGGCTGCCTCTGTCATGCAAACATGACCTGATAACACATTGTCAGGAGCGCTCCAGAGAGCTAACAGCAATCTAACATCTTTCTACTGAGTGTGAAGTTCCATCTGAAATGTGCATATTTGATAAGCAGCTCGTCTTCTCTCTGTCCTTTTCATTTTCAGGAAGTTAATCTTTTCTGCTCTAGTGAGTGCAGTGGTGGGATGAGGTGAGCAGACATGCCGCAGGTGGCCCCAAACTCCAGCACAGGGGAAACTTACTGTCGAGAGGCCAGTGTGTCTGGGCATCACTTCTAAGAGGCAGCCAAGCAAGGAGTGACAATGCAGGTCTGCCGTCCTGTTCAGAAGGAAAGCATTTCTGAGGACTCGGGAAGAAAATGAAATCAGAGAGTTCCATTACTGAGTGTTATCTGACTTTGTTGTCACAGACTCATTTAGCCATCTCTCCACCGTGGCAAAGAGTTATAGTGTATATTCAGTCTAAAATACACAACATCTTCTTCTGAATTAGAGGTGGCTGACCTCATAAAATTTTAATGCTGAAAGACAGAGGTGCCCTTCTTATCCCATTTTACAGAGTAGCAAATCCAAGCCCAGAGATGCTTAGCTGCTCACTCAAGTGGTAGATTCAAGACAAAGACTCAGATCTCCAGATTGAGTTTGGTTCCCTTGACACTTCAATGCACTGTCCCTCACCCAGAAGTTGGACTTACGCTGTCCTTCACTTAAAAGTCAGACTTGGGATCCAAAAAGATTCCCAGCAGAAAATTACATTTGGATCCAGTATAAGGGCTTCTAGTTCCTGATCCAGGCTTCTAATTTTCTCATATAAGACTATTTTATACTGTACTTTTCAAGTAACAAAGTATGAGCACAGACATTGTCTCATTGCCCTTCACAAAGATATGTTATGAGACAAAGCATGGAGGCATGTTCTCACTTCACTGATAAGGAAATTGAGCATGAGAGAAGTAAGGAGACTTGCTCAAGGTCAACCAGAAAATACTTGAAAAAGTTGGATGAAGATAACCAAAGAAGAGACAGCCATAGGAATCCAAGAATCAGAATATCCAAAATTGAAGGTGGGGACATGTCAGCTATGCTGCCAGACTGGAGAGTAACCAGACACAAAAGCAAGAGGGAAGGGGACTCCAGAAAGAAGCCCCAAGAAAATAATAAAACTGAAATGATAAATTATCTGGTGTGTTTGGTCATTGATAAAATAATACTCATATAGTGCCAACAGATCTGAAGAAGAATACTGAAAAAAAAGAAAAGATCCATAAAAACTAAACAATTTTTTAAAAAGAGACAATAATGATCCCCAGGAAGAATTCAAAAGGAAGCATTGTTGTGATAGACTGTTTAGTTCTAGCTGAAACAATATTTGAAAGTCATAGCAGTATGATCATTGACTTCAGATGAGCCAAGAGATGTGATATAAATACATTGACAGGATAGTAGGAAGGTGATGTTGTAAGAGAGACCAAAGTATGAGAGAGCCAAATCCTTGCTGCCATCAAAGGAAGTCAATAAACAATATCTAAAATTGATGAATCTGTTCGCTCGCTTTTGCAGCATAACAAACAACTATAAATGTTAGTGGCTTAAAACAAGAACCATTTTATTTGCTCAAGATTCTGTCAGGTAACAATTTAGGCTGAGCTTAGATGGGATGATTTATCTCTGCTCCATATGGTATCAGCTGGGTTCATTCATATGTATGTGGTCAGCTGATAGTGGAGGGCCTTACACATGTATATGGCAGTCGACTGGCTGTCAGCTGGGTCAGTGGAGGTGACTGGGCCTGTGTTACCCCTCGTCCAGTGGGCTAGCCTAGGCCTGTTTACCTGGCAGTAGCCACAGGGCTCCCAAGGCCTCTGCTTGTATCAAGTTTGCTAATGACACATGGGGGCAAAGAAAGTCACGTCCCTTAGTCCAGATACAAAGCATAGGAAAAAAAAAAACTCTGTGTCTTCAGAGAGGAGCTACAAAATTACATTGAAAAATTGAGTAATTTCAAGGATGGGAAGAATCTGTGACCATCATTTTGCATTTTACCATACTATAAAATAACAGAATAAACATTTTATTTTAAAATATGAGGGCAGCCCGGGTGGCTCTGCGGTTTAGCACCACCTTCAGCCCTGGGTGTGATCCTGGAGACCCAGGATTGAGTCCCACATCAGGCTCCCTGCATGGAGCCTGCTTCTCCCTCTGCCTGTGTCTCTGCCTCTCTCTCTCTCTCTCTCTCTCTCTCTGTGTCTCTCATGAATAAATAAATAAATAAAATCTTTTTTAAAAAATAAAATATGACCTGAAAAACTAGAATCAAGTTATAGGTAAATAAGGCTATATTGTATAAACCACAAATATATACATATAGGATAAGTGGAGACATTTTGGCTACTTTAGTATTACTTAAAGAGGTACAGGTAGTTAGGATGAAATTTTCAGTGATGGAATCTGCCAGAACTTCACCAAGTCCTACATTTAAAACTACTTAGAAAACAAAATTATGTCATCTAGAAATCATATTAGGTAATGCAAGAAATGAAAACTCCGATGATAGCTGCTATAGACTAAATGAGACAAAATTTATACATTTTTTTAAATTTTCAACTTTATATTTGTTTTTTCCTTTTAGATTCCACATATAAGTATCATCAGACAGCATTTGCCCTTGTTTGTCTAGCTTGACAAAGATATCAGACAAATACCATATCATCTCACTGACGTGGAATTTTAAAAAAACAAAACAAATGAGCAAAGGAAATAGATATATGATATATTGTATCATATACCTGAATGTTGCTAAGAGTAGATTCTTTGTTTCATCATGATGATTTCCAGCACCTATTTCACCCAGCTCCCACCCACTTCCCCTTTGATAACCATCAGTTTGTTCTCTGTAGTTAAGAGTCTGTTTCTTGGTTTCTCTCTCTCTCTCTTTTACCTTTGCTCATTTGTTTTGTTTCTTAAATCCCACATATAAGTGAGATTATATGGTATTTGTCCTTCTCTAACTGATTTATTTCACTTAGCATTATACTCTCTAGTTCTATCCATGGTGTTGTAAAGGGTAAGATTTCGTTCTTTTTTATGGTTGAATTATCTCTCTATATGTAATATATATACCACTTCTTTATCCATTCATCAATCAATGGACACTTGGGCTGCTTCCATATCTTGTCTATTGTAAATAATGCTGCTGTAAATATACGGGTGCATGTATCCCTTTGAATTATTGTTCTTGCATTCTTTGAGTAAATACACAGTAGTGACATTCCTGGATGGGGTAGTTCTATTTTTAATTTTTTGAGCAATCTCCATTTGGTTTTCCAGAGCGGCTGCACCAGTTTGCATTCCTGCCAACAGTGTATGGGTATTCCTTTTTCTCCACATCCTCGCCAATATTTACGATCCTTGTGCTTTTTGTTTTAGCCATTCCTATAGGTGTGAGGTGATATATCATAATAATTTCAATTTGCATTTCCCTGATAATGAGTGATGTTGAACATCTTTTCACGTATCTATTTGGCCATCTGCATGTCTTCTTTGGGGAAATGTCTATTCATGTCTTCTGCCCATTTTTTAATGGGATTATTTGGGTTTTCAGTGTTGAGTTGTATCAGTTCTTCATATATTTTGGATAGTAACCCTTTATCAGATGTGTCAATTGCAAATATCTTCTCCCATCCATTACATTGCCTTTTAGTTTTGTTGATGGTTTCCTTCACTGTGCAGAGAGAATAGATCTTTTTTTTTTCTTTCTTTCTTTTTAAGAGCATAGATCTTGGGGCAGCCTGGGTGGCTCAGCAGTTTAGCGCCACCTTCAGCCCAGAGCATGATCCTGGAGACCTGGGATCGAGTCCCACGTCCGGTTCCCTGCATGGAGCTTGCTTCTCCCTCTGCCTGTGTCTCTACCTGCCTTTCTCTCTGTGTGTCTCATGAATAAATAAATAAATAATCTTAAAAAAAAAAAAAAGAGCATAGATCTTAAAGGTCCTCACCACAAAAAAGAAATGATAACTAAGTGATGGGATGAAGTTGGTAGCTAATACTATTGTGGCAATCATTCTGTAATTCATAAATTTACCAAATCAACACAATGTACAGCTTAAACTTATACAATGTTGTATGTCAATTTTATCTCAAAAACAATAGAAGGGAAATTTATATGTTAAAATTCTAACTCTTTAGTGTGACAGTATTTGGTGATGAGGTCTTTGGGCAGTAATTAGGCCAAAAAGGTCCTTATAATGGAATTAATGCTCTTATTCTTATAGCTTCCTGTCTTTGTCTCTCTTCCTGCCATGTAAGGATATAAGGATGACATCCACAAACAAGGAAGAATTGGCCAGTACTTTGATCTTGAACTTCCCAGATTCCAGAACTGCAAGCAAATAAATATTTCTTGTCTAAGCCACCAAGTCTCTAGTAATTTGTTATAGCAGCAGCAGAATGTGACTGAGATAATAGTTCAATTAAACTGTTTTATGAAATACATGTTTAAGAAAGTAATGTTCTTTAATTAGTATGTTATTTTTAAAAGGTAAACATGTATATAAAGTAAATTATAAATTAAATATCACCATTAGACATTGATCATCTACGATCTATAAATACTAGGTATTTACCCAGAGTATACAAAAATATAAATTTGTGGGTTTTTTTTTTAAGATTTTATTTATTTATTCATGAGAGACACAGAGAGAGAGGCAAAGACACAAGCAGAGGGAGAAGCAGGCTCCTCACAGGGACCCCCACATGGGACTTGATCCTGGGACTCCAGGATCACGCCCTGTGCTTAAGGCAAGCCAAACCGCTGAGCCACCCAGGCTGCCCCCAAAAATATAGATTTGAAGGGGTACATGCACGTTGATGTTTACAGCAGCATTATCCAAACATAGCCAAACAATGGAGAGAACCCAAATGTCCATGGACTAATGAGTGAATAAAGAAGATGTGATATATATTACTCAGCCAAAAAAAAATAAATCTTGCCATTTGCAACGACATGGATGGAGCTATAGTGTACTATGCTAAGGGAAATAAGTCAGTCAGGGAAAGACAAATACCATACGATCTCACTCATATGTAGAATTTAATAAAACAGATGAACATATGGGAAGGGGCAAAAGAAAAAAAGGAAAGAGGAAAACAAGCCATAAAAGACTCTTAATGTTAAGAACGGAGTTGATGGAGGGCGGTGGATGGAGACTGGGCTAGATGGGTGATGGGGATTAAAGAGGGCACTTGTTGTGATGAGCACTGGGTATTGTATGTAAATAATGAATCACTGAATCAATCTCCAGAAATCAGTATCGCACTGTATGTTCACAAAATTTAAACAAACAAACAAAAAGGACTGGACAAAGAAAGGGAAAAATATAATTTTAATTACAAACACCTCTCTTTTTCTCTTGCTTTTTCTCCAGTGTCATCTGTTCACATAAAACACCAAATCTGCCAATTCTATTTAGCATTATCAGGATGCCCTATTTTATCAGAGCACCATGCCTACTTCCAGAAAGGAAAACAAGAGAATTCTTTTTCAATGTTGTCACATCCCAGAGGATGGGAACTTGCACATAACCTTTATAATCTAATCCCAACTGCAGGAACTCCAAACTCTCACTATTATATTTCTTTGCCTTTTGGCTTAGGGAAAATCATGGTGCTGACTTAAGGTGAAGAGTGATGAATGAGTGGTTCTGGTTAGTTCAGAACCTCATCAGCCTTTTCCAGGCAAACTGTTGATCTATTGCTTGCTTTTCCAGAACCAAGCCCAGGCAGCAGGCACTGGCAGAGGAGTTTTATAATGGGTAAGCAATCAGTGGAATGGGGTTGAAATCTCCAAATAGTTTTTCCATCTGTGACATCAATTCTGTTTGGGAGCAGAGGTGATAGGCCTACATGTTTGCCTGAGTGTTTGCTCTGCTTCACAGAGTATAGACATGCCCAGTGCATCACCTCACCTATTCACTGTACACGCTAAGCTTGCTGAGGTTCATGTCATAAATGCAACTATAAACCTGGCCACGTTTATCATGTGTCCCAATTCCCTTCTCTTTTTAACAAGAGGAACTGTCCTTTATTGGTCCCTCTCTCCTAACACATTTGAGAAATTTCCTCTAGGTTTGAAGCATTCATTCATTTTCCTTTGAAAGCCTTTAGATGCATTTTTCAGATTAGCCACTAGATGCCCAGATGCCAAAATAAAACTCTAGCAGCTTTTCTGAGGAAAACAATGGTTTTGTGATTTAACAAAGATAGATTATTTCAACCATGCTATCAAGAGGCCTGGTTAAGGCTTTTGTGTACTCAAAGAGTTTTATTTTGTTTTGTTTTGAAGTACTAAGTAATTTAATTATACAGATTTTGAGGGAGGGATTTCTCAAACCAAGAATTATTAGAAATAAAAAACCCTAGAAGTTGCCAATATTTCACTGATGATATAAATAAGAAAAAAAAAATGCCTTAGGACAGCACCCAAGAAGCATCAACATTCATGGCCCTATAAGAAAGTTCCCACCAGCATCATTCCCCAGCCTCTCTGCAGCAGCACTTGAGAACACCAGGGTCTGAACTCCAGCAGAAATGGAGGAGTAAATCAAGACTTTGAAGGATCCCTGACATAGGAGGAGTTAAACATCAGAGTTTCATTTTCAGTGCCCTTCTTACTGGCATTTTCTGCTTTTGTTCATTTGGAACATAAATGTGGCTGCTATGAGGTCAGGGGAGCCCTCACCATTTGCCATGAGAAAGTCTCTTAACGTCTCCATACTTTGAGGTCCAGGTCAAGCTTCCTCCTTGGCCTTAGAGAGAGGAGAAAGCTATTTAACTCCTTCATGGTAAGACTCACCTCCGCAAGACTTCCTTTCCTGCTCCAGGGACCTCTTGACAGTGGTAGAGCAACCATTCCTTCTGCAGGTGACCTATAGACTCACCCCAGGTGTTCACCTCACTTCATGGCCACAAGCAATCAAAAAATGGACTAAGATATGTAGATTTCTTTTCACTGTCGCCTTATTGCAAGAAAGATTTCTCTAATGGGTAAAGGTGGGCAACATTAACACGTATAAACTCCAAAACAGTGAACGCCCCCTCACTGAAAGGGTTTATGATGAGGCAGTGTAGCTCACTGCTGCTGAGGAAATGGTGTCTGACTGGAGGAATGATTAGCCCAAAGACCTTGTTTAGTATCTCGCTTCCAATTCCATGTTTCTTTTTCTACAGACCACATTCTGAAAAGAGAAAAGGGCAGGTCGAGCATTTGGAAGCCATACAGAGTAATAATATATATCCCCCCCCACCGCCCCCCACCAAAAAAAAAAGAGATTTTTCTTTTCCTAGTATGGTAGGTTATTCATAAGGTTATCAAAGTTAACCGTTTAGCCCTAACAGGGCTCTATATAACCCTGAAAAACATTTACTTAAAAGAAATCTAGGGAAAATGGCACCACATTTTCTTGAGTACAGGTTCCTAAACTGAGCGATGCTTCCTATCAAATATTGACACCTACGTCATCCAGACAATTCTAGAAGTCCTTATTTTAAGGAGTAAGTTAATCTCTTAAAATGGAAACTTGAGTCAGTCTTCCTGTTGGCATGTGCTAAACCAGGCATCTGACAATGATGGTCCCATTATTCAAGTATCCTCTATCTTCCAGAAACACAATCCATTTTCTCACACCATATCAAGGAGGAACTTCTACTCTATCACCAATGGCAAAGGAATGTGTGGAGTTCTCTGTCAGGATGAGACAGAAAGTGGTCAAAAGACAAGCCACTTGCACAGATTCCTCCCTAGAGCAAGAGACCTAGGCAGAATGCTTTTATTACTTACCCAGTACAATATGTCAACTAATTCAAAGAACATTTACACTCAGGAACTATGCAGAGTGTCCATTTACCAACCTGT
The DNA here is from genome assembly GCF_053574225.1 of Canis aureus. Classification (NCBI taxonomy): domain Eukaryota; kingdom Metazoa; phylum Chordata; class Mammalia; order Carnivora; family Canidae; genus Canis; species Canis aureus. The sequence goes on along the minus strand of NC_135611.1, from coordinate 78,664,075 downwards.
GGTGTTACATGCCATCAAAATTCAAGGCTATGAAAAAGCCAGCTTCTCTGTGTGACATCCATCCAGAACAGGGCCAATGTCTGGTAGTAGTCATTGTCACCCCAAGATTTCATTCACACTAAAGTTGGCTACAGATTTCTATCAGATAGCTATTTTTTTAGAGCAGAAAATTTTAGCCATAAAATCTGTGTACTCCTTCCCTTCCCCTTGAGAATCATACAGAATGGTATATGACCTGTGTAGGCAATTTAACCTTAACTCAAGTAAATATCATCATTAACATCCTCCTGAAAGGTATACTAAGAAGACTCTTTCCATACTGACGTTATCATTTCTTCAACAACACATTTTTGGGACATCCATGCACTGACATGAAAGAAGATTCAATGAAAATGATGCCAGGGATAACAGGCTATGATTAAAAGTATTCATTCATTTATCCATTTCTCCATGCATTGGACACTGATTGATCAAGCTACTGACTATGTGCGGGGCACACTCTTAGGTATAGGTATGAGCAAGACCTATCCCTAAGTCCCTAGTCAGTGTAGGAATTTGTGTCAACCCAGTATGTCAGTGGCATAATGTAGTTAGGTACAAGGTGCAATGGAAAAAGAGTGCATGTGCAGAGAGAGGTTTTTATCTCAGCTTTAAGAAGAACTGCAGTTGTTGGCTTAAGAGCTGAACCAGGAGATAAAGAGTCAGAGGTAAAGACATGAGGGCAAAAGAAAGCTAGTCATTTGGTTTATGGAGAGTATTGGGATGGGAAGGAGGGTGATAGAACATGAAGCTACATAGGCAGTAGGTCAGGAAATAGTCAGGGATGCCTGGGTGGTTCAGTCCATTGAGCATCTGACTCTTAAACTCGGCTCAGGTTATGATCTCAGGGTCATTGGGCTCTGCACTGAGCATGGAGCCTGCTTAAGATTCTCTCCCTCTCCCTCTGCCCCTCCCTCCCACTCATGTGCACATGTGCTCGCTCTCCCTCAAAAATAAAAATTAAGAAAAAAAAAAAAGAAAAGGAAAGAAAGAGTCCACGTCAATTTGTCGTAAAGTTCTGATGAATCATTGAGGAATTTTAACAAAAGTGATGGTTGGCAAAACTAGAAAGATCACCTTATTGCAACAAGAACAGGAAATACAAAAAGAGATTATCAGAGGAAAGAAATACTAGAAGGTCACAGCAAGAAAAATTCTAAGGCTGTCATAGAGAAGATGAATGAGAATGACTTAAAAGGCAGATTTGTAAGTTTCAGTTGACCTATTAGATATGGGGGGTCAGGAAGAAGGAAGAATCTAGACTTATTTACTGATATCTGTCTTGGTCTAGGACTGAGGACCTCAAACTTAGGTACACATTATAATTAATTAAGGAGCCTTTTAAAATATCCAGCTTGGGCCCTCATCCCCACCCCCACCCCCAGGATTTTTATTAAAGAAGTTTAGGGTGGGGATCCCTGGGTGGCGCAGCGGTTTGGCGCCTGCCTTTGGCCCAGGGCGCGATCCTGGAGACCCGGGATCGAATCCCACATCGGGCTCCCGGTGCATGGAGCCTGCTTCTCCCTCTGCCTGTGTCTCTGCCTCTCTCTCTCTCTCTGTGACTATCATAAATAAATAAAAATTAAAAAAAAAAAAAAAAAAAAAAGAAGTTTAGGGTGGAGCCCAGGGCACAGTATTCTTTAATAGCTCCCCATACATAGACTAGTCTATGTATGGCCTGGTCTGAAGATTTATGATCTAGGAATTAAACCAAGAGACATGAAACACAGGATGATGGAGGAGGGTGGCCATCGTTGCATAGAGGAGAAAGGGGATGTTTGGGGTTTCTGTCCGTCTGATCCTGCTGAGGTTAAGAAGGAAATCAGTCAATTTCCAGGTCAATAGAGGTTTCAATGTCTTGTGCTATTGTCACAATGTGTGCCACAACATTTGTTGAAACTTCTGCTCTGACCTTGGGTTCCTTTTAGTACTAGAAACATGGCTATGGTGTGAGAAGAGAAAACAACTGCAGGGAAGCATTTCTGAAGGAAAAGGCATAAAAAAAGGGTCAAGGATAAAACAGCAGGGACTTCCATCAGAATCTAAAACGATGTGCTACATGTTATATCTGGGGAAAAACTTCCTAAACCATGCATCTTTCCTTCAGTTAAACTCTTGAACCAGAGAATTGTTGCTGTGCTGAAACCATTCTGGATGCCCTAGGGCACTGAAGGGATTAATGAACGCTTGTGTAGCCAGCCCATCCCAGAATCCAATGAATAATCAATGGTACTTGAGGCTCCTCAGGTAATTGAATTGCAAACCTGGTAATAAGGAGACTTGTATCCATGGTAGAATTATACCCTATATCTACTTCTTAATGTAGATATTGATGAAAGACCACTGCACATATAGATTATTTACCTTCTATCTCTATTAAAAATTGAGCACAGTAAATTGGCTGTTTGGTAATAAGTATTTTCTGCCTATACCTTGTGCTTAATGAAGTAGAACTTACAGCTATACAAGCCCATCACTTCCACCTTCCACCTACAGGAAACAAGTGCAAAAGTTACTCTAATCTATTTACTTTCAGAATTAATGTGAGGAACAAATGCGTGATCACTGGTGTAATGCAGGTTTTAGGAATCCAAAAAGTATCTGTTTCAGAACTCTAAAATTGTACAGTGGATTTGGAAAAATTTAGAATCGAGGGAAAAATTATATTTCTTTCTTTCTTTCTTTCTTTCTTTCTTTCTTTCTTTCTTTCTTTCTTTCTTTCTTTCTTTTCTTTCTTTCTTTCTTTCTTTCTTTCTTTCTTTCTTTCTTTCTTTCTTCTTTCTTTCTTTTTAAAATAATTCTTAGTGTGAATTCTCAATATAAAAATCAGCATGACAGGGCAGCCTGAGTGGTTCAGCGGTTTAGCACAACCTTCAGCCCAGGGTGTAATCCTGGAGACCCATGTCAGGCTCTCTCCATGGAACCTGCTTCTCCCTCTGCCTGTGTCTCTGCTTCTCTCTCTCTCTCTCTCTCATAAATAAATAAATAAATAAATAAATAAATAAATAAATAAATAAATAAAATCTTTTAAAAAAATCAGCATGACATTTATTAGTAATGAGAAGTGTTGCTGTCCAAAAAGTCCACAAATGTTTAGAGTAATCCCACTTGAAACCAAGATAGGGAAACTAAAGAACTCCATAAAAATCTACTTTGCTTCTTCTCCTTGCTCTATTCTTGCTGGGACCTGAAACTTCCACCCTACATTACACATGCCATATAATGAAAAGAGCATGTGTCCTCTTAGTAAGGGACAAGATGTTAATTATTCCTAGAATAGATAATATCTAAGGAAGTAACAGGTGAGAAGAACCAGAGGAAGCTATCATATGCGTATTCCAGACCACAGGAGCTAGACTTCCCAGTGCCAAGACTCCCTGGCCCCAAGGAATAACACCTGGGCCCTCATCTTTGTTCTAACTGGTTCCTGGATGCCTTAGAGGACACTTACATGGAATCACAATCCTCACTAAAAAAATCCAGACCCTGGACAAAGAGGAGACTCCTGCTCCTTTCCTTTCAGAGTCTTCCAGACGCTCCATCTGCTCTCTCTATATCTTCTGTAAACTCAGCTTTCACTTCATGCTGGCTCACGTTTGATTTCTATCCTGCTCAGAGTCAAGGACCCTCTTGGTTGGTCCTGTAGGACTCTCCTGGGTCCCCAGAACCTGCCTGACAGCACCGAAACTACAGAAAATGGGGCACGCCTCTAAGGTGCACAGCCTTAGTCAAGTTTCTTAAGCCTCAGCTCTCTAGTCTTTGAAGTAGTCTAATAATTACTCATAGTGGGCCAATAATACCTCGAAGGGTCAAGTGAGTTTAGCAGTCTATGGAAGGTACTTACAATAATGTATGGAACAGAGAAGCACTCTGTTAACTATTGTTATACATCTAGTTGTATGCCTTCAAAATTCAGGTCTAAGCTTCATACTCAAGGGTAACATGAACCATCTCCATGAAGTAGTGCAAGTCAAATTTTATATACATAGCTGTTATTTTCTGTATGAAACAAATAACTATTCTAAATAATCTCTAA